>NC_141158.1:63606923-63911346 GCF_053477565.2 Lygodium microphyllum
AGAACTCTAGTGCATAGAAATAGAAGAACCCTATATATGGGTCTCAAACCAAACTCAACTAACTAAGGTGGCATACTAACTGAGCCACGAACTAGAGTAGATAAGGATAGCTATCATGTAGCTATTATTCATGGGCGGTGTACCAACCACATCTGCAAAACTGACAAGTCGGTAACATAAATGCACAACGGTCACCCTGGCATATCACGAGTGGAGCTCGATATCTCAACACTCCCCCTCGAGCTCAATCCTAATTCCTGCACACCAAGCAGGTCTCTGAACTTGTGCAGCTTCTCTGTGCTCAATGCCTTCGTGAATATGTCAGCTACCTGATCCTCTGTGCTGACATAAACTAGATCAATAAGACCTAGTAAAACCCTCTCCCGCACATAGTGATAATGCACCTCAATGTGCTTTGTTCTAGCATGATAGACTGGGTTATTTGCCAAGTGTATACTACTCCTGTTGTCACAATAAATGACAACTGGCCCATCTGTAGGCTGATGCATATCATAAAGTAGCTTATGAAGCCAAGCTACCTCACATGCAGCCATTACTGCACCCCTGTACTCAGCCTCTGTGCTCGACAAGGCAACTATAGGCTATTTCTTGCTGCTCCAAGTGACTGCAGCACTCCCAAAAGAGAACACATATCCACTGGTAGATCGTCTATTAGAAATACTACCAGCCCAATCAGTATCAGTGTATCCATGCAACTGTATCTGAACCCCAGTCTCATAAAATAGTCCATACTGCAATGTGGACTTCACATGCCTGAGTATGTGTCTAGTGGCATCCAAATGCGGTTTCCTTGGAGCCTGCATAAACTGACTTACCAATCCAATAACATAGCTCAAATCTGGCCTAGTAATAGTCATATAAATCAAACTTCCTACTATGCGTCTATACATAGTAGGGTCTTCCAGAAGCTCACCTGCATCTGTGCTCAACTTCACATTCTGCTCCAAAGGAACTGAAATAGGCTTACAGCTTGTCATCCCATATTTGGACAGCATGTCCAATCCATACTGCCTCTGCAAGAGCCGTATCCCACTTGGTGATCTAATCACCTCAATGCCCAAGAAATAACGCAGCTCTCCCAAATCCTTCATCTCAAACTTCTGCTTCAATAGCATTTTCACATGAAGGATATCTTCATCATTGTCACCTGTCATAATCAAATCATCAACATAAATGACAAGTAGCATAATATCTTTCTCTGTTTTTCTCACATAAAGTGAGAAATCTGCCTTGGAAATCTGAAAGCCAATAGTGACAAGATACTGTCCTATCTTGTCAAACCATGCTCTAGGTGCTTGCTTCAAGCCATACAAGGCTTTCTTCAACCTACAAACAAACTCAGGATGAACAGCATGCACATAACCTGGTGACTGCTCCATATAGACCTCTTCTTGCAAATCACCATGCAAGAAGGCATTCTTTACATCCATCTGATGTAAAGACCATCCCTTTGATGCAGCCATAGCAATGACTGCTCTTACGGTTGCCATCCTTGCAACTGGACTGAATGTTTCTTCATAATCAATGCCATATGTCTGTGCATACCCCTTGACTACTAATCTTGCCTTGTATCTATTCACAGAACCATCTGCATTGTGTTTCACCTTATAAACCCACTTACAACCAATTGCATGCTTATCTTTAGGCAAAGGTAGCAATTCCCATGTAGCATTTGCTTCCAAGGCATCCATTTCTTCATCCATGGCTTTCTTCCATTTTTCTTTTCCCATGGCTTGCTCAAAAGAAGTGGGTTCTGGTTCCTGTATCACTTTGACCATATATGCATAGTGAATGGTTGTAAATCCATCATATTTCAGCCTATCCACAGGATACCTAACTCTGGTAGACCTGCACAAAGTAGGTTCACTCCCAGCTGCTCTCAAAACATCCCTGTTCTTCCTTACTCCAGGTGTAACAATAGAAGAAATACCCAACTCATCATCAATGCTCTGTTCTGAGCCACTGGATTCACCATCCACATAAGAGTGGCCTGCATTCACATCAAACATGGGCTGATCTACCTTCTCTTTTCCTTTTCATGATACCTGCATACCACTATCTGCATTACTTTGAGAAGATTCTCCTGATCTCAATCTACCTATCGGCGAAGAATGTGAACCACTGCTAGAGGACGCTCCAGGTCCACTAATATCTTGTGGCTGCTGCTGTGAATTCTGTGCAGCATTACCATTTTGTGCATCTACATTATCAATCACATTTACTGGTTTATACCAGCTACTCATCTCATCAAAAACAACATCTCTGCTCACTGTAAACTTACAAGTAGAAGGGTTATAGCATCTATACCCTTTCTGCTGCAAAGAGTAACCAATAAAGATGCACTTCTCAGCTTTTGGATCCAACTTGGATCTCAACTCATCTGGCACATGAACATAGGCAATACAACCAAAAATCTTCAAATGATAAATATATGGTTTCCTACCAGTATACCTCTCCTCTGGAGTCATCCCATGTATTGCTACAATGGGAGTCCTATTCATTATGTAGACTGTTGTAGCAACTGCCTCAGCCCAATAAAAATATGGCAGGTCTTTTTCATTGAGCATGGCACGAGATACCTCTCCAATATGCCTGTTTTTCCTTTCTGCAATTCCATTTTGTTGTGGGGTATGACTGCATGAATATTGTTGCTTTATGCCATGCTCCTGCAGGAACCTTGCAAACTCATTTGAGAGGTACTCTCCCCCTCCATTTGACCTTAGGCATTTTATTTGCAGGCCTGTTTCTTTTTCAACCATAGCTTTAAGAGTTTTGAAATGCCCAAAAACTTCACTTTTCTTTTTCATAAAATACACCCAAACTTTTCTGCTATAGTCATCAATAAAAGTGACAAAATAATGACAGCCTCCAAGAGATGCAGCTTTAGTAGTCCACACATCAGAGTGGATTAATTCCAATGGCTTCTTACTCTCTTGAACATGTCTAGGAAATGGTTTCCTTGCCTGTTTTCCAAATTGACAGGCTTCACATACCTTATGCATTTCTGCAACCTTGAATTTAGGCAATCCTGCAACAATATTTTGGACCTGCATTGATTTAAGTCGTTGTACATTAACATGACCAACGCGTTTATGCCAGATATCAATATCTGCAACTACACCAGTCCCATGTGCAAACATTGCTGCACTCAATTCAGGCATGTATGCATCCAACATAAACATTCTGCCCTTCTTTCCTTTTGTTATCAAGTGACCTTTATTTTTCATATCCTCAACAAAGCATCCATGAGGATTAAATCTGACCTGCAAGCCCTGCTCAACCATTTGACCAACAAAAACCAGATTCTTGGTGATATTCGGGACATGAAATACATCGGATGGGTATTTCTTTTTCCCATCCTGCATAGACAAAGTAATTTTTCCAATCTGCACAATAGGATGTGCAATATCATCACCAGCCTCCACAAATCCTAGTTTTTTCATTTTCCTTGCATCCTCCATCCATTCTGCATGACCTGTCATGTGGTTTGATACACTTGAGTCAACATACCATACATCGTTGCTTTCTTCTGCACTTGTCATAGAATTGTTCATGTGTTGTACCATAAACAAATGCTCATTTCTGTCATCACCCTGTCTATTAGAAGATGCATAATTCCCTTGTTGCAATTTTCCATTCATGATGTCATTTTGCTTTGTATAGCAGTCTTTAGCCATATGACCCATTTTACCACAGTAGTAGCATTCAACATTACTGTTTGCATTTTGGCCTCTTTGCCATCCACCATGGCCTCTTTGGCTCCCCCTGCCTCTAGAGTTACTACGTCCTCCTCCATAGGACTGGTTTTCTTGAGTTTGCTGCATATTCTGATTTCTACCATGGCCTCCAGATCGGCCTCCTCTACCTCTGCCTCTACCTCTTCCAGCATTTGAGTAGAAGACAGCTTCTTTTAAAGTTCCTCCTGAAGAAGATGCACCACCATTTCTTTGCTCCTCAGAGACTAGAAGAGCAATCAACTCCTCAAAATCAAGAAATCTTTCACGAACTGAAATGGATGTTCGAAACTGTGCATAATCCTTTCCTAGACCATTCAAGGTCACAGAAACTAAATCATCATCTTCCATTGGCGACCCAATGGAAGCAAGTGCATCTGCAATCTTCTTCACCTTCATGTGGTAGTCATTGATGCTCATACTTTCTCTTTACACATTATGCAACTCTTCCTTGAGCTGCATTTTCTTGGCTTGCGTATTTGTGCTATACATTTTTGACAAAGTATCCCATGTCTCCTTTGGCGTACTTGCATCCTGAATATGCACAATCATAGAGTCTGAATTACTGATAGACAGCCAATACATAACTTTTCTGGCTCTCTCATGCCATGCTTTAAATGCCTGCATTTGCTGTTGATTGGGAACATAAGGAAGAACAGGTTCTTCTTCATTTCCTGCAACAAAATCCCAATATCCTTTTCCCATAAGGAAATTCTTCATTCTAAACTTCCATGCTTGGAAGTTGTTCTTGTCAAGCTTTTCAGTGTGACAATCTGTGAAAGAGAATCAGACGCCATTACAAAACGCTACAAAAAATTCTGTCACTGCAAAAAACACAGCTTCAGCCTCACAAGGGCAAATCTACAAAACTGAAGAAAGTGGTACTTGACCACACAGTCACTTCCTAGTGACGATTTTGCATCAACAGGCAATAAGGATAATTCTGTAACTCCCAATGTCTCAGCGCACAGGCATACGATGCAATTTCTACAGTAACTTTTCACCGACCTGCAGAATAGTGGTCGCACAGCATAAAACTGGGCCTTTTTCTGAGTGCGTGCAGAAAACTTCCACCTCCAAAACATGCCTTGAAATGGCCTCAAATAAAAAAAACAGGGATATACTGCCCTCTTGCCACACCGTGAAGGGTGTCTCAATCTGAGACAATGCACTCCTGCAATTTCTGGTTGTACTATCTGCAGAGACTTGCTCCCAAACCAGAAAAATGAAAGCAACACTGGTCCTCTTACCAGAACACCGCAAACTTGGTCTGCTTTCTTGAGCTCCTTACCATGAACAAGGCTCCGATACCATGTCAAGATTGTGGGAGAGAAGGAAGGAGTCTCACTTGTAGCTTTCTTGCTTGTAAAATGGGGGAATACACACAACGGTGGAGGCTGAAAACTATTTTCCTCTTCTTAATTGTGTAAGCCAAAAAGAACTCTAGTACATAGAAATAGAAGAACCCTATATATGGGTCTCAAACCAAACTCAACTAACTAAGGTGGCATACTAACTAAGCCACGAACTAGAGTAGATAAGGATAGCTGTCATCTAGCTATTATTCATGGGCGGTGTACCAACCGCATCTGCAACTGACAAGTCGGTGACATAAATGCACATCGGTCACCCTAGCATATCACGAGTGGAGCTCGATATCTCAACAGAGGTTACTTGTACCAGGAAAATTACTAAGGTGGAATTCTTTCTGGGAGGAAATAAGACTTCGGTCAAATTTAGAGTCATGAATTTAGGTATCCATGAGTGTCTACTTGGAATGGATTGGCTTAAGCCTAATGATGCCCACATTCATTGTGGAAAGGGCCAAGTTTCCTTTCGAAACTCTGAAAGGGAATTAGTCTCACAACTCAAGGTGAGGCTGGAGTGCCAAGAATCCAATTGGCCAAAGCATCTCAGATCATAAAAGGAGTTAGAAAAGGATTACATGTCTACTTGATCAAACTCAACAAGTTAGATCAGAAGCAAGAGTTTAATGAAGGACCTTCTTAGCTAAAGGAATACGCAAACGTATTCCTTGAAGAGTTGACAGAACTCCCGCCTCAAAGAGAAGTGGATCATGAGATTAAGTTAGTACTAGGAGCTACGCCAATTGCAAAGAGACCTTATAGAATGTCTATACCAGAAGCAATTGAGCTGAAGGAACAACTCAAGCAACTACTAGATCAGGGCTACATCTGGCCTAGCAGTTCACCATGGGGAGCTCTAGTACTATTCCAGAAAAAGAAAGATGGGACACTTCGACTATGTATTGATTACCGAGGATTGAATCAATCAACAGTCAAGAACAAGTACCCTATTCCTAGAATAGATGAGCTTCTTGATCATCTTCAAGGTGCAAAGATCTTCTCAAAGATTGATCTGAGGTCAGGTTACTATCAGATAAGGATCAAGGAAGAAGATATCCCAAAGATGGCCTTCAATACAAGATATGGGCACTTTGAGTTCCTAGTTATGTCATTCGGACTTACAAACGCACCTGCCACCTTCAACAAGTTAATGCAGGATATCTTTAGGCCATATCTTGATGATTTCGTGCTTGTCTTCTTCGATGACACTTTAGTTTATTCCAAACGGGAAGAAGATCATGAACCCCAACTTCAAATTGTCCTTAAGACAATGAGGGAGCATAAGCTATACGCTAAGATGAAGAAGTGTGCATTCTTCAAATGCTAGATTGAATATGTGGGATTCATAGTATCAGCAGAAGGAATCTCAGTGGACCTAGCCAAGGTCAAAGATGTGCTAGAATGGCCCATACCAACATCTGTCAAAGAAATACGCAGCATTCTTGGATTGACCGGATGGTATAGGGTCTTCATAAAAAACTATGCTTTGATTGCAGCACCCTTGACGGACTTACTGAAGAAGCAAACTTCCATTGCATGGTCAACTCCCGAACAAAATAGCTTCGATAGATTGAAGAAAATTTTGGTATCAGCACCTATCCTAAAACTTCCCGACCTCAATAAGGAGTTCGAGGTAGTAACTGATGCTAGCACACTTGCCTTGGGATGTGTGCTCATGCAGGAAGGTAATCTTGTAGCATACTCCTCAAGGAAATTAAAGAGTCATGAGAAGAATTATGCTACACATGATCTGGAATTGATAGTTGTCATCCATGCTCTAAAGCTTTGGAGACACTACCTATTGGGTAACAAGTTTACTCTAGTGACTGACCATAAGAGTCTCAAATGGATCTTTACTCAGAATGAGCTCAACATGAGGCAACATCGATGGATTGAAGTGTTGGAGGAGTATGACTTTGAAATCAAGTACCGACCAGGAAAAGAGAATGTAATTGCCGATGCACTTAGTCGCAAGGCATTCCTTAATTCCCTAATCTTGCAGAATCCATCAATAGCCAGATCTCTAGCTACAAAAGTATCTATGCCAAACAACCCTATACTTGAGTTAGCTAGAGAGGATGCATGTCATGATCCGGCCTACCAAACAATGCTAAGGGAGATCTCTATCAAGGATAAGAATCAAAAGTTGCAAGCTAAGTATCATGAATTTTCTATCAATAGTAGACTTGTCTACTATAGAACAAGGCTGTGTATACTAGCAAGTCAGTCACTTAAACAGAATATATTGTGGGAAGCTCATGATTCCCCTTTCTCAGGAAATCCTGGCTATGCTAAGACTCTTAATGCAGTTAGGAAGAGCTACCATTGGGAGAGGCTTAAAGGTGACGTTCTCAACGTATCAAAGCTGAACATGTCAAGATGCCAGGGAAGTTGCAACCGCTTGACATCCCCCAAATGAAATGGGAATTCATCAGTATGGACTTTGTTGTTGGCCTACCCCAAGTTCAGGGAGAATACAACTCCATCATGGTTGTGGTTGACATGCTTACTAAGGTTGCATACCTTATTCCAGTAAAGACAAATAAAGCCTCAGACATTGCAAGATTGTTTATCAAGGATATATTCAAGCTACATGGGCTACCCAGAAGAATCATTAGTGATCATGATTCTCTCTTCACATCACACTTGTGGAGAGCTATCTTTGAAGCTATTGGGACTCAACTCTACTTTAGCACTGCTTACCATCCCCAAACGGATGGCCAAACAGAACGAGTAAATCAAGTCATCGAGGATATGCTTAGGGCATACTACTGTCAGGAGCCAAAGAGGTGGATTCAATACTTGCCTTTGGTTGAATTTGCCTACAATGCTTCTTACCAACAAAGCATTCAGATGACCCCTTTCCAAGCATTATATGGTCATGACTGTCGAAGTCCCCTAAACTTCTCAGATCCAACCTTAAGGGTTGAAGCTTCAAGGCAGATGTTGGAAGAGATGGATGACCAAATAAAGTCAATAAGACAGGACATCCAAGCTGCCAAGGATAGATAGAAGGCATACGCGGATTTGAAACGTCAAGATAGAGTCTTCGAAGAAGGAAACATGGTCTTCATTTGCGTACGCCCTAAAAAGAGTTCCCTATCTTTAGGAGATTGCAAGAAGCTAAGTCCAAGGTATTGTGGACCGTACAAGATACTCAAGTGCCTAGGACCTAATGCTTATAAACTGCAACTCCCTGAGACCCTAAAGGTTCATAATGTATTCCATATCAGCTTATTGAAAAAGTATGTACCTAATCCTAACCATGTACTTGATGACCAACAAGTTGTAATGCCTAGTCAAGGAGTCCTTGAACTAAGGCCTGATAGGATCTTAGATGTTAGGGAGAGACAATTAAGATCCAGAACCTTGAGAGAATGCCTCGTCCAGTGGAAAGATTATCCCAAAGAGGATGCCACTTGAATAGATGAAGGCACTCTCAACCATCAATATCCCCTGTTTATCTCGAGATGAGGACATCTCGATTCCTCTAAGGGGGAGAGAATATAATATACCAAACATTGCAAACCACGCATGAACCCATTTTTTTTAGTAGTAGGGATAATGATGTAACATTTTGATAATTTACTAAGGATAATGGAAATTTTTTTCCTTATCTCCCCCAGCCGATGGTCGTGCTGGAGGGGGAGAGGGGAATAAAATGTTGAGCAAGCTCCTTGCTGGAGCTTTCTCACACTTGGAGCCATGCCTGTCGACACGTAGGAGAGGTAGGATCCCCCTCCCCTCCCCTATTTAAACCAAGGGGGGCTACTGCCATTGGGTAGAGGAGGAGAGTGAGAGCTGCTGGGGTGCCTGTCATCGCCAGAGCCTCGGGGAGGAGTATGAGGTGGAGCCAGACGCTGTGAGAGGGAGAGGAAGAGGCGCTGATTGCCGCCAAAGGCCACGATGGCATCGCCTCTACTATCAGTCCGTGCCCCCCAGCTGCTGTCAAATCGCCGCCGAGTTGCCGTTTGGGTTTCCTCCTTCCACGTGGCGTTGAAGCATCAGAAGCTTCCTGGGGGGAAGCTTCTAAGGGCCCTCTTAAGCCCCCCTTTCCCCCTTAAGCCCCCTTCCCATTGGCTTTGGAACCCTTCCCCCCCTGTGTTTTTAATCTCTCTTAAGCCCCCTCCCCATGGGCTTTGAAGGTACCCCCCTAAAATTCCCCCTTAGGTTTCACAAGCCCCCTTTTCTCCCCCCCAATAAAAGTTGACCGTAAAGGTCTTAATTTCCCCTCCCGTGCTTTAAAATTCCCCCCCTTAGCCCCTTTTTCTTATAGCCTTAAGTCCACCCCCTAGGATTCCTCCTAAGGGCCTCCCCTTAGCCCTTCTTCCCGTGTAAAAACGAGCCCTACTCGCGGAGGATTTTCACAATACCCCTTCCCGGGATTTTTTGACCCCTTTCCGTACTTCTTCCCTCCTCCACACATACATCCCTTCAAAGAGTCTCCATGAAGGGAAGCAAAAGAAACTTGTAAAGGACGGCGAAACTTAAGAAGGAAAGTCGCAAAGCAGCATTGACGACGGAAAAACTACAATTGTGATGCCTCCTAAGAAAGTCCAAGGCGTAGCTGCAGGAGGGTCGTCTCCTGGCATCCACGTGGACATCTCACCCCAAGCCCAGGTTTTTCTTTCTAATTTTTATTTGATATGGTTGTAATTAAATCATGCAAGGTTAATTGTTGGAAACAATATATATTTTTGTCTTAGATGCTCACGATGAAGGAACTTAGTACTTTCAATAAAACATGCAAAACAAAGGAAGCATAAATGCATTTCTAGAAAATAGCTTTATGCATTGAAATGAATTAAAAATTAGATTAATGCCCATTAAAATACTATACTTCGTTTAAGCCTAGAAGTATAAACTGTATCTCGCACTATTAACCCATATCCTCTTTGCAATGAATCATCATGGAAAGTGCAAGGCATGAAATGATTCTTACAATGCATAACTCTAGGAAATTATTGTTGTCAACTGCATAAATTATCAAGAAAAAGGTTTCTTGTTTAGCATGAATTTTGTTCGCAAAGTATAGGAAGATTAGTTGGAATTAACCTAACCTATGCCTGACCTCAAATCGATAAGTTAGGGTTGAAAAATCAATTTACTCATAGACAACGAGTCATGTGGAAATGGTCACGTAATTATTTTCTAGAGTTAACCAAATTGGCATAAACCTAAAACACCTAAACCGCGGAGTACTCGTTTAGAAAGAGTTGAATTCCAAGAAATTCACTAGGGAATTTAATATGTGACCTAATCGTACATATTGTTAAAACTGATATTCCTATACCTTAAATACTTGCCCACATTCACTGAATGTAGGGACATTGAAAATGTAATTGGAAAGTGAACTAGGGTTTGTCCCTAAGAATCTTACGAGATAGAACTTGGAACTCTAGGACTGACAACGTCAGCCTAACGTAATCAGGAACATATTGTTTCGTGACTCCATCAATGAGTAGAATAAGTCTCATGGTTCGATGCGACACTTGCACAACAAGTGCGGAGTCATACGATCTTGTGATTGGATCACAAGGGAATGGTCAAATTCTCGCAATGAGGTTGGCAGGTCCTTACGCAAGTTATCTTGCAAGAGGATGAATAATCATCCTAATTTAGTATCTTTCTTGAGTAAAGAAGATTGATTGGAAACTAAAGACCAGCCGATAAACTGAAATAACCAATGAACTTAAGGTTTGACCAAGTTGGATTAATAGGGTACACCTTAACTCAGGATATAGGGAATCTTGCCAAGTTGCAAGTCATCCCGGATCGAGTGCTGGACGCATTCGAAAGGAAGGATTCATTCCTTAGCAGTTTGGTGCACAGATCGGATGCTATATGCTCGCGTAGTAAATGCTAGAAGGTCCCCAAGAACAAAAGAACTCTACTTTTTGCACAAAACTCAAGGTAGAAAGCATGCACGACATGAACAAGAGACCAATTGGGTGCAATCTCCCCCCATGCCTTGTGTGAGCACTCCACAAAGCATGTATTTTATGTATTAATCATCTTCAAGCTCAAATAATAGCCCAAATTACAAAATAGCACTCTTTTGGATTTTGCATTTGCTTTAGTGCCAAATAGAAATAAAGATAATGGGCGGGCGCCCAAAGAGTCAGGCATACCCAATACAATGTCCAAATACAAATATCATAATCGTGCGCCCATGCGCATACAAAATAATAGATAAATATCCAACGCCTTAATAAATAGACACGACAAAATATAGGCGCCATGCCTAAGGTATGCACCCATCAAAATATAAGTAATAACTCGAATACACGCTATCCTCCAATGCTTTCCTCCGCCACTGCTGCTATCTCTACACATCAATTGAAGCATTCACAATAGTTAGTAAAATAATACAATTAGACTGACAAAAGTGAATACCTAGCAGTCTTCAGCTACATAAATAAATCAACTGGTTAGAAATCAATCCTAACCTTAATTTATTACAAGTGCGCACTCTAAACTCATAATTTTTTATTAATTTAATATGTATTTTGCGGAATCATCCGCTATGGAATCACCCACGTACACACTAAATTAATGAAACGCCCGAAAAGGATAGGCATCCCCATCAACTTATCCCACAAAGAATCCACTTTTTGTATGAGCCCCGGTCAACAAAGTTTATGGAATTCATCGTAAAACCTCACGGAATCCACCATGGCACGGAATCCACCTTGAAATATGCCTCCTAGCATCATACCCCCGGGGTGGGATAGCAATTGTCCTCAATTGCTATTAGCTCAATGTGGAGCTAACAGAGTGGGGAAAGCATTTAAGTCTCTAGTGTGCATCCATTGGGCCTCTTCAACAGGATGGTTTTTAAACTTGACCAAATATCTAGAATATCTACGGCCAGTTCTAGTGGTCATAAAGTCAGTATCTATGATGGCTTCAGGTTCAAGTATTTCAGTCTCTTCATCTTGCAAAGGTGGGTTTTCATAAATAGGGTGTACATGTAATTGGCCTCTAAAGGGTCGTAATAAACTAATGTGAAAAGTGTTGTGAATTTTCCAGTGAGGTGGTAGTTCTAACTTGAATCCATTGTCATTGATTTTGTGAATGATCTTAAATGGTCCATAGAATCTAGGTGCAAATTTCACAATCTTAAATGGTCCATAGAATCTAGGTGCTAATTTCACAACTGGGTGTTTATCTACACTTTGTAATCTACATTTTTCTATTCTCAACCAAACATAGTCATCAACTTTAAATTTCATGTCCTGTCTTTTCTTATCGGCTTGTTTTGTATATGATTGTTGGGCTTTGGCAATCATATCTTTAATCTCATAAAAAATAGTAGCGTGCATGTTAGCAATATCATCAGCACTCTGAACTTTATTTGATAAAGATGCAACAGGTGTAGACAATCTATAACCATAAATCACTTCAAACGGTGCTTTCTTTGTAGCTGTGTGTGGTGTATTATTATATTCAAACTCCAGTAAATGCAAATGTGTATCCCATGTCTGTGGTTTAGAAATAGTGTAAGCACGTAAAAGATCTAAAATAGTACTGTTAGTGGCTTCTGCTTGACCATTAGTTTTAGGATGAAAAGCAGATGAGAAATCAATCCTTGTTCCTAGGTTAGCAAACAAAGTAATCCAAAAGTTATTACAAAATCTAGAATCACGGTCAGAAATAATAACTTTTGGTAATCCATGATTAGTGAAAACAAATTTAAAAAACAATTGTGCTGCCTGAGATGCTGTTAAAGTTTTCTTACATGGAATGAAATATGCTTGTTTACTAAACCTGTCTACAATAGTCCAAATCATATCATGGTTAGCTTTAGTATTAGGTAAACTAGTAATAAAATCCATAGAAATCTGTTCCCATGGTCTTGATGGAATAGATAAAGGCATAAGTAATCCATACTGTTTACCATGATGTCTCTTAACTCTTTGACAAACCAAACATTCAGAAACAAAGTTAGATACATCAGTGTCCATATGTGGCCAATAAAAATATTTAGTCAATGTACGTAAAGTAGATATGATACCTCTATGACCTTGATATGGAGGACAATGAATCTCATTCAAAACAAAGGATCTAAATGGAATTGTAACACATAATCTCTTTTCATAAAACATGAATCCATCATTGTAAGACAGTTAATCAATAGGAATCCAGTTATTTCCAACTAATTTATTCCAATCAGCATGAAAAGTAATGTCCTGATGATAAGTATCTTTCATAGGGGTTAAAGAATCAAATGATATAACAGAGATATTATGAATGGTCGGTCTTCTACTTAATGCATTGGCCACTACATTTTCTTTACCTGGTTGATATTGTATAAGGGGATGAAAACACTGAATAAAAGCTGCCCATTTGATATGTTGGTCAGATATTTGGGGTTGACTAAGGAGATGTCTAATACTTTGTTGGTCAGTCTTAATCATAAACTCAGAACCCATTAAGTAATGTTTCCATTGTCTTAAAGCTTGTACAACAGCTAACAATTCTTTATCATATGTAGAATATTTAAGTTCGGATGGTTTCAGTTTACAGCTAGAATAAGCTATGGGATGATTATCTTGCATAAGTATGGCTCCTATTCCAGATCCGCTAGCATCAGTAACTACTAAAAAGAATGGTCTATTAAAATCAGGTAGTTGTAATACAGGAGCATGGGTTAATGCATGTTTCAATAAATCAAAAGATTTCTGTTGATTATTAGACCAATGATAAACAATACCTTTCTTTAAAAGTTTAGTCAAAGGCAAAGCAAATAATGAAAAATTTCGCACAAACTTCCTGTAAAAACTAGCAAGACCAAGAAAAGAACGTAACTCATGCACATTTTTAGGTATAGGCCAGTTTAATATTGCTTCTATCTTCTTAGGGTCAACCTTAATACCTTCTGATGACACAATATGACCTAGATATTCAATTTTTATTTGAAAGAACTCACTCTTTTCCGGATTAGCATACAATTGATTATCTTTCAACAACTTGAAAACCAAAGATAGATGTTCATAATGCTCTTTCTCATTTTTACTGAATACCAAGATATCATCAAAGAATACTATAACACAATGCTAATATTTCAAAAATATGTGATTCATCATTCTACTAAATGTAGCAGGTGCGTTAGTCAATCCAAAAGGCATCACTAGAAATTCATAATGACCAAATTGTGTTCTAAATGCAGTCTTGAATATGTCAGATTTATCTAATCTCACCTGATGATAACCAGATTTAAGATCTATTTTACTAAATATGGCAGAACCTTGTAGTTTATCCATAAGATCATCTACCCTAGGAATTGGATATCTATTCTTTACAGTAATCTTATTTAGGACACGATAATCAATGCACATACAATAAGTATTATTATTATTCTTTACCGCAACAAAACAAGTGCAACAAATGGAGAACTATTAGGTCTAATTAATCCTCTATTTAATAATTCCTCAACTTGATTTTGAATTTCTTTCTGTTCTATCTGGTTATGCCTATATGGTGCTTTACAAGGTGGTTGTGTACCAGGAATTAAATCTATTTTGTGGTCTTCAGGACGTGAAGGAGGTAGTCCATGTGGTAGATCTTCAGCAAAACAATCTTTAAATTGTGCAAGGAATTCTTTATGCCTAGGGTGCATATGTTTTTCTTTAGCTTGAAGTTCATTCACCCAAATTAGATAAGATTTACTACTTTTGCGTAATGCATGTTTAGCTTGAGTATGAGTAAGCAGTGGAAAATTGTTAGATGCGTGCGCGATGGCAGTTGGCGGGCAGCAGCAACGGCACGACAGCTCCTTCCCTCTCTCTCTTTTTCCCCTCAAGCTTAAGGGGGGTTCTTATAGGCCTTTAAGGGGGGGGATAGCCACACACGTGGCTTACTTGCATGTCTCCTCCCCCCATGCTCTTCCAACACCACACCCACTCCTCTCACACTCCCTCTCCCCTGCCATGCATTGGCTGAGGGGGAGGGGTTTATAATTTAAAAAAATTCCACAATTTTAACCATTATCCCCTTATTTCCTCGTGAAGGGCGTTCCTGCGTGGGCTTGCGGTCTTCAAGCCACGGCCTCTTATGCACGTCAGGGAGTCGGGGTTTTGCTAGTGCACATGGAGTAAGCACTTAGCCAAAGGTCTTTTGTCGTAGGAAGATTATTTTAAACTGATTTTTTTATGGATTATGGGTCTTCAATATTTCCTAGCGGAAATATTGCATTCTCTCCCCCCTTTAGAGGAATCGAGATGTCCTCATCTTGAGAAAAACTGGGGGTATTGTTGATTGAGAGTACTTTCATCCATCCAAGTGGCATCCTCTTCGAGATAATCTTTCCACTGGTGAACGAGGTATTCTCTCAAGGTTCTAGATCTCAAATGCCTCTCCCTAACATCTAAGATCCTATCAGGCCGTAGCTCAAGGACTCCTTGGCTAGGCATTACAACTTGTTGATCATCAAGCACGTGACTAGGGTTAGGCACATACTTTTTCAGTAGGATGATATGGAATACATTATGAACTTTTAGGTTCTCAGGGAGTTGCAGTCTGTAGGCATTAGGCCTTAGGCACTTGAGGATCTTGTAGGGTCCACAATACCTTGGACTTAGCTTTTTACATTCCCCCAAGGATAGGGAACTCTTCTTTGGACATATGCAAATGAAGACCATATCTCCTTCAATGAAGGATCTGTCTTGACGTTTCAAGTTTGCGTAAGCCTTTTGTTTATCCTTGGCGGCTTGGATGTCCTATCTTATTGACTTGATTTGGTCATCCATGTCTTCCAGCATCTGCTTTGAAGCTTCAACCCTTAAGGTTGGATCCGAAAAGTTTAGAGGACTACAACAATCGTGTCCATACAATGCTTGAAAATGGGTCATCTGAATGCTTTGTTGGTAAGAAGCATTGTAGGCAAACTCAACCAGTGGCAAATATTGAATCCACTTTTTGGGTTCACAACAGTAGTGTGCCCTAAGCATATCTTCAATGACTTGGTTTACTCGTTCTGTTTGACCATCAATTTGGGGATGGTAAGCTGTACTGAAATAGAGTTGAGTCCCAATGGCCTCGAAGATAACCCTCCAGAAGTGCGATGTGAAGAGAGAGTCATGATCACTAATGATTCTTCTGGGTAACCCATGTAGTTTGAAAATCTCCTTGATGAATAACCTTGCGATATCTAAGGCTCTATAGTTTGTCTTAACATGAATAAGATGTGCAACCTTGGTGAGCATATCCACCACGACCATAATGGAGTTGTATCCTCCCTGAACTTGGGGCACGCCTACAACAAAGTCCATACTAATGAATTCCCATTTCATTTGGGGAATGTCAAGTGGTTGCAATTTTCCTGGCATTTTGACATGTTTGGCCTTAATGCGTTGACAAGACAAACATTCCGTGACATACTTGAGAACATCACCTTTGAGCCTCTCCCAATAATAGCTCTTCCTGACTGCATCGAGGGTCTTGGCATAGCCTAGATGTCCTGAGAAAGGGGAGTCATGGGCTTCCCAAATTATCTTCTGCTTGAGTGATTGGCTTGCCGGTATACATAATCTTGTTCTATAGTAGACAAGTCCACTATTAATAGAGAATTCTTGATACTTTGCATGTAGCTTTGGGTCTCGATCCTTGATAGGGATCTTCCTTAGCAATTTCTGATAGGTTGGATCATGGCATGCCTCTTCTCTAGCTAGCTCAAGAATTGGGATGTTTGGCATGGATACCTTTGTGGCTAGAGATCTGGCTGTTGATGGATCTTGCAAAATCAGAGAATTCAAAAATGTGTTGCGACGACTGAGTGCATCGGCAACTACATTCTCCTTTCCAGGCTGGTATTTGATTTCAAAATCATATTCCTCCAGCACTTCAATCCATTGACATTGCCTCATATTGAGATCATTCTGGGTAAAAATCCATTTAAGACTTTTATGATCCGCCACTAGGGTAAACTTGTTACCCAGCAAGTAGTGTCTCCAAAGCTTGAGAGCATGGATGACAGCCAACAGCTCCAAATTGTGGGTAGCATAATTCCTCTCATGGCTCTTCAGTTTCCTTGAAGACTATGCTACAGGATGATCTTCTTGCATAAGCACACATCCTAAGGCAAGTGTGCTAGCATCAGTTATCACTTCAAACTCCTTAGTAAGATCTGGAAGTTTTAGGATCAGTGTTGATACCAAGCTTTGCTTTAGTTTGTCAAAGCTAGACTGTTCAGTTGGTGACCATACAATTGATGCTTGCTTCTTTAGTAGATCGGTCAGAGGTGATGCAATCAAAGCATAGTTTTTTATAAAGACCCTGTACCATCCTATCAATCCAAGAAAACTACGTATTTCTTTGACAGAAGTTGGTGTTGGCCATTCCAAAACGTCTCTGGCCGGATCTACTGAAATTTCTTCAGCTGATATACTGAATCCCAGATATTCAATCTGTCGCTTGAAAAATTCACACTTCTTCTTCTTGGCATAAAGCTTGTGTACTCTCATTGTTTCGAGAACAATGCGAAGCTAGGGTTCATGATCTTTATCCTGTTTGGAGTAGACTAGGGTATCGTCAAAGAAGACGAGTACGAAGTCATCAAGATAGGGCCTAAAGATATCCTGCATTAGCCTGTTGAAGGTAGCAGGAGTATTTGTCAGCCCGAATGACATGACTAGGAATTCAAAGTGTCCATATCTTGTGTTGAATGTCATCTTTGGGATATCCTCTTCCTTGATCCTTATCTTTGATAATATCCAGACCTAAGATCAATCTTAGAGAAGATCTTTGCACCTTGAAGACGATCAAGAAGTTCATCTATTCTTGGGATGGGATATGTGTTCTTAATGGTTGATTGATTCAACGCTCTGTAGTCAATGCATAACCGAAGCGTTCCATCTTTCTTCTTCTGGAACAGCACTGGAGCTCCCCGTGGTGAACTACTAGGATGGATGTAGCCTTGGTCTAAACAGTTGCTTGAGTTGCTCCTTCAGCTCAATCGCTTCCGGGATGGACATCCTATATGGTCTCTTTGCAATTGGTGTAGCTCCTGGCGCTAGCTTGATTTCATGATTGACTTCCCTTTAAGGGGGAAGTTCTGTCAGCTCTTCAGGAAATACATCGGCGTATTCCTTTAACCATGAAGGTTCTTACCTAGACTCCGGATTCTCATCTAGCTTATATAGATTAATCAAATAGATAGGTAGCCCCTTTTTGACTCCTTTTATTATCCGAGATGCTTTGGCCAGTTGAATTTTTGGCTTCCTAGCCTCTCCTTGAGTTGTGACCAATTCCCCTTCAGAATTTCAGAAGGAAACTTGGCCCTTTCCACAGTGAATGTGGGCATCATTGGGTATTAGCCAATCCATACTGAGCAAACACTCGTGGATACCTAGGTTCATTACCCTGAATCTAACTGAAGTCGACTTTCCACCCAGTAGGAATTTCACCTTAGCAGTTTGCCTGGTACAAGTGACCTCACGACCATTTTCTAATTCCACAAGTAAGGTAGGTGCATCTTTTGTGGCTATTCCTAACCTTTTTGGACAGACTGGGGAAATTAAGGAGTGTGTACTACCACAATCAATCAAGGTTTTGAAGCTTTTACCTTGGTAATCTGAAGGGGTTTGAATCACCAAGAATTGGCGATTCAAGCCTTTCTTGTGAAGAGCGGCATGAACTATTGCCCTCTCAATGTCTGCTTCCATGGATGGGTCTTCTTCATCACATAGCTCCTTGTTGGTAACACTGGAGGTTCTCCCTCTAGCCCTGACAGTAGCTCCTTGGCCATGGACGGTTCCTTGGAATGGTCCTTGACATTGTCCTTTGCTAAGCTTGGGACACTTCTTTTTAAAGTGACCATGCTCGTTGCAATGGAAGCAACGGAGATTGCCGCCATTACCTTGGGTAGGAACGAAATTGTTAGCAGCGTTCACCCTAGCCTTCTTCCTTTGTTCCTAGTTTTGGCCCTACACTCTTTTGGTCTGAGATCTATACACTCCCTTCTTCTGATCCCTGTAAGACCAAGTTCTGTTATTTCTTGGCTTGGACTGCACCTCCTGTATTATCGGTGCAGCTCGAATGAGCGCGTCCTGAAGGTCTATTGGGCGCATTGACTCCAGGCGGATTTAATCCAGCACAAAACTTCAACACCTGTTGTGTCATATCGATTTGTGGCGCGTATTTCAAAAGAGAGACAAACTTTGAATAATAGGCATCAAGGGATAGACCAAGCTGATTCAGTTCATAGAATTTGTTCATCTTCTACGTGTGGTAGGCAGGTGGTAGGTATCTCCCTCGCACAGCTCTTTTAAGCTTCTCCCAAGTAAATGACACTTCCGAGATCCCTTGGTCTCTGCACCATTGCTTCCACCAAAGTCTTGCTTTGTCGCGGTAAGCTTCAGTTTGGCGAGTATCGCTTGTTAGTGGGTGCAGTACCTGCTACTTCGAAATAATCCTCCATGGATTCGATCCAGATCTCGGCATCAGATTGGATTGTCCTTCCCTTGCCATCAAATTCTGGTGGCTTAATTTGCTTGAGAAGAAACTTCTTTCCTGAATTATGGCCATACCTGGTGTAGGGGTCGGACTAGGAATCTGCACTTGAGGTTGTGCCTGGGCATTAAAATTTCTTACGTCAAAAACTTGCTAAGCATTTCTCACATTTCATTTCATGCCTAGTTCAGCTTTTAGCCAAGTGACCTAATCACTTAACTCCTTTATCAACATTTACAGCCAAGATAGTCATTGATAAAAAAAAAGTCTATTTCATTCATATGGGCATAGCCCTTTCTGAGTACAATTATTTTTGGGAAGATGGAACAAGCTGATTGGCACATCAATTCGGGGAGAATAAGATTGTGTTACATTCAACTACGGGAACTGAGTAATAATATGGATTGGGGTCATGGATTTTCACGAATCGATAGGTCATAGAAAGCTTGGAGTATCCTTTCCTTTGATACCCGTTCTTCTCATAACGTCCCAACACCTTGATTCTGTCCGTCGGTAGGGATTACTCAAGTCACTTCCTTGTACACATATTTGTTTTGCTTGACCTTTCAACCGCCGACATGTAGGGTTGCATTTGCGTGAGCCTCAACAAAGATGAACAGCTTCATGATCTTTAAGTCCTCCATCCACTTGATTCTCTTCAAGTTGGTTCGAAGGTACGCAAGCCGATGGGTAGCTATGTAGTAAATTCCTGAATCACCATTCCATCTCCGTTCCACGTACAAGGGTGAAGGATTGTACATGCGGTCTAGGATATTCATCATATCTAGCCTTCTTTGATAATCCGAAGCACGCATTGCAGCCATAAACATAACCTAGAACACCAAGAATTTGTTCCATGCTTCACGACTCTGCAGGCCAGCATCGATAAGTAAGTAAGAAAATGTTCTTAACAACAACATTTTCTCTCTTCTCCTCATTAAGTTTCCTTGAAAATATTAGATCCTTGTTGGTCGGCTCTGATACCAAACTGTAACGTGTCCCCCTTTCCTCTTGTAGGACATGTCTTAGCAGCCCATCGGGGAGAGAGTCCAGAAAGCGCCACCCGGCACTCCCATGGAATGTCACACGGTTTGCGATCTAGGTCTTCCCGAGTCTGCCAAAGTTAAAGCGTTCCGACCGTTCCCACTTAGGACCGACCTGAATCAGGGTTTTCCTAATGGTCAAGTTCCTAGAAAGTAGCTAGCATCGAACCCCAGGCGAACTACTTTACGCAGAAACATCAGGGTCGAAATGGATTCATGCTGCACTTGGTTCAAGGAGAATGGGAAACGAGAGGGATGCGAAGCTCGACCTCTCTGCCTGTAAGGCATAGTCCCATTCCGTTCTCCTAAAAAAGCACAAATCAGGACTCTAGCTCTAGATTCTAGGTCATTGTTACCTTGCTGTTAATTTCCTTTGAGAAAAGTTCTCGGCCAACCGGGACCACCCATCCGTAGGATGGACCCATGGTCACATCCATCACACTTTTCTCAGGTTGCTTTAGTTATCTAAATACTTACCACATTTAGTTTGACAAGCAAAAATAGCGTCCTTAATTAACCAATTAATCACCGGTTCCTTCACGTAACTTAGGCACTGGCATAGAAAAACAATGTCAAACAAGTTCATTTTCAACATTTGATCTTTATTTATCAGTGTTTGAAATACATCATATAATCTAGCCCGAAGGCTAATCCATAATTCACCCAAAGGCGATTCCATAATCCACCCTGAAGGCAATTCCATAATCCGCCCGAAGGCAATTCCAACAATCCTCAGGGATCGCTATTCCAAGTTTCTACCCGTAGACTAGTATACAGGCCTCGAGATCCAATCTTGAGTCACGTTGGCCTCTTGTGCAGGACCCGAAGGTAAGGGATTTACGGCCTTGGCACCCAAGCATCCTCTTGCTCCAAGTAGCACCCACGGAGAGACCTCTCGTGGCAGGTTTGGTCCATGTACCTGGCGCCTCTAACAACCCCCTTGGATAGGGCTAGGCAGACAGTCAGGGGTAATTGATGCTACCTCTCCCTCCAAGCTTTCAACCTAAAGCATTAATTATTTTCCAGCATTAGTTCCTTGAGCAAAGAACAACAAATAATGATCCTAAGTGTACAAACACAAGCATTCCAATGGTTTTTTGTACGGCCAACTGCTAAGGTGTGAATCCTTCTCTTCAAATGCATCCAGCATTCGATCTGGGATCAATTGCAACTTGGCAAGATCCCAAGGGTTTCGTAAGCTAAGTTGCTTGTTTACCCTTTTATCCTTGGGTTAGGGTTTATACCCAGTTAACCCAAATTGTTTCCACCTTACGTTTCCTTAAATTAAAGACAATAAATCCTAGGCAACCTCGTCGCCCTAACTTGATTGGTTAATTGCTTGCTAGGCAATTCATAATTACCGTAACTTGGAAAATCAACCTCACAGAAGGGTGATGTAGCAGGATGTCTACTAATCCTTTTGCAATTAGACTTGTACTTAGAACCCGCCAACCCTTGTTCTAAGGAGTGGCAATACTATTTTGTGGATTAGACACAAAACCGTGAGACGTTGCAACTTGTTGCACGAGATAAGTGTCGCACCTATCTTGTGGGATTATTTCTCCTGACACACGGCATTCTTGGGTCAAGAATACTTTGGTCAAGATGTAGGGTTTGGGAGTCCTCTTGACCCAATCCAAACCTTAACCCTGCTAGGCCCATAGTCTTTTGGCCTTAGGGTTTCTAAATTTATACAAAAGTCTAGTATTTGGCCAATTGATCCTTAGGGTAAGAACCCTAGATTGTTCTTGCATGGGCATTTAACTAATCCTAACATTTCGTGAATGTGGGTAGGACCTTTGAGGTCGGAAATATTAAGTCGGTTTCGCGAGTGCGATACTAGGCAGAATTTTAAGGCGGCTTACCTCTACTTAGCGCATTGAGGTGATCATCATTTGAGTTACACCATTACGAGCGATTTACCTAATTGATCTAATTGTCTTGCAACAAGAGGTGACCTTTCCTTAGAGATGCAAATACTTTTCCTCAAAGATGTAAATAATTTCAAGATATAACATTCCATGCAAATATGCGATTCATAGACTTTTTCCTTCTATGCAGCTATAAGTTCTACAATGATCGCTACTTTTCCTTGCCTGAACTATAATGATTGACAATTTAGAGCTAACTCTATAAACCCTAGGTTGATTTACAGCAAGAACTATGCTTATAAACCCTTCGTCCCATGCATTGAGTTCAAGCTTTAATATGAAAATGCATCCTTTCCTAAATACAAACTTCGATTAAAGAACTCCATGCATGAGCGAATGCCATGAGACCATTAATGATTTAACCCATCCTTTAGCACTTAACCGACCTAAAATGTAACCATCCTCTCATGCAATTTGCAAGTTCATAATTCCTTTCCATGCATTGCGACGATTTGGACAACATTCAATTGGCATCTAAGATTATCCTCTATATGAACCACGACCATGAATTTACTTCATAAGTGCATCATGCGACATAAGCTCTATCCTTCTTAGCACGATATCATCTTCTAAGTTATGCATTATACGTTCAAGAAGATTGCAACTTGACCATGGAAGTGCAAACAATTTCAAATGCACGACATGCAGCTAAATCTTGTAAATCGGGCAAGGAAATAAATTTTCCAATGTATTTTAACTTGACTACATGAATTAAAGACATGCTTAAATGCATTCTTTTCATGCGAGACTATTAGCGGAACCTAGGCATTAGGACTCGAGGCGTTGTCTACTCGCGTGCTTGGGCTGGAAGCTCCCACGTGTGCGCCTCGCGTCTTTAGCTTCAGAGCCATTTATGCAGTGTATTTTGTCGCAACAACTCTCCTTGGGTCACTTCCGTGTATCGGATCCTCTCTGTCCGAGATCCTATCTCCCGTGCAGGACATGGCCCTTGCAGATACGGTTTTAAGTAAACCTGGGGAAGGCACGAGAGAACAGGGCTTATGGAGGCTTTAATTTAGAAGCTTCCAAAGAAGCTTCCAAGCTTCTGTGATCTGAGAGAAGATGTGGAGGGAGAAGATGAGGATGATTGGGAGAGGACGATGACGATGATGACGAGGATGGTGATGATGATGGTGGCGAGAACGGACGCGGTAGTGTGGCGCAGTAGCGGCAGCAGTTTGCTGCACGATGGCAGCTGGTGGGCGGCAGCAACCGCATGGCAGCTCCTTCCCTCTCTCTCTTTTTCCCCTCAAGCTTAAGGGGGGTTATTATAGGCCTTTAAGGAGGGGGATAGCCCACACATGGCTTACTTGCATGCCTCCTCCCCCCATGCTCTTTCAACACCACACCCACTCCTCTCACACTCCCTCTCCCCTGGCATGTATCGGCTGAGGGGGAGGGGTTTATAATAAAAAATTTGCCACAATTTTAACCATTATCCCCTTATTTCCTCGTGAAGGGTGTTCCCGCATGGGCTTGCGGTCTTCAAGCCACGGCCTCTTATGCACGTCACGGAGCTGGGGTTTTGCTGTCCACGCGGAGTAAGCACTTAGCAAAAGGTCTTTTGTCACAGGGAGATTATTTTAAATTACTTTTTGCGCGGATTATGGGTCTTCAATATTTCATAGTGGAAATATTATATTTAGTGTAAGGCTAAGTTTTCAACGTATAAAAGGAATTAATAAAATAACCACACTTGTTTGGAAAAAACTATTATTGAATATCTTGCACTAACACTAGCATACACATTGTGCTCATCAGGAACTTAGCGATGAGGAAGCTACACGTTTGCCGGATATTTTTCCCATCATGTATCAAGTAGCCTTAGGGTCGAATAATTTTTCATACCGCGAGGCTATATTTGAGATAATGGAGGTTATCTTTTTTCTCCAATTGTATTGCAACCTCATCCTAACTCATGGTACATGGGAGATTTATGGCCAAGGAATAGGTCACATATGGGGATATATTATGGGTGTAACATCCTTCTTCATTAGGAACTATGGAGGGTTCGATAGGCTGAACAACTAAGGATAGTTAAGATATATCTTTTGTTCAGCACCTTTGTGAACAGTTACTAAATATTAGGGATGAGCCTGTACCTAAAACCTTGTGGGTATATCAAAAAGTGTTACAAATAGTACCACCCAAGAGAGTTGTTGTAGTGCCAAGAAGGCCTTATTTTGACACACGATGTTTTGGTTATCCCCAAGAGCCACCACATTATGTTGTTTGCCATCTACATGAGAATCCCCCAAGACATGAGAATATAGACCCTGATACTTTTCATGAGGAAAGGATCCATGAGATGATGTATTGGTTATACATCTTTGTAAATACTTTTCATAAATATAAGGTCTCATGTTATGAGCTCATGATGATAGTTGAGTTACTTTGGCAAGTTAATGATAAACTACACTTTATGGGATTGGTTTTTGAGATCATGTACTCCACTTCTTGCTAAACAAACATGTTGGAATTAAGAGAAAACGTAGTGGCTATCTTAGAGAAGACTCATCTATGGAATTGTTTAAGCTTACAAAGGGGCTACAGGTGGAGCCCAAATCTCGAGACAGGACGATCCTTACCTATACTTAAACTCAACTCTGTGCAAAGATGTGAAAGTCCATCTCAAGTTGTTGAAATGGCTTGAAGAGCTAAAATTGGTTCGATGTTTCTTATTTGAAGGACATAGAGTTAATGATACTATGACAATTAATGGGGGGACAAGACCCTACATCATTGGATGTATGACTAATACACAAGGGTTATTTCTCTTGATAGGATAACCCTTATCGAGAGTGTAAAGTTTTTTTTTAAAATTATGAGCTTCCAGATTATCCCAATCTCCCAACATCTTATAGATTCCTAGAGATACCTCGTTTTGTAACAAAGAAGTTACAGAGATAATCAGAATTGCCAATTAGTGCAAATTGATCAAATATATTCTAACCAATGTACCTAATCCTCAACTTGTTGATATTAAAGCCTCTCTGCAAGAGGAAGAAAAGAAACTTAAAAGCAAAGAAGAGCCTAGCACTTCAAAGGATGAACAAATGTTATATGTAAACAACAGGTACAAAGGTAAAAAGGAACCGCTCTTCTGTGACTTCTGCAAAAGGACCGGACACACTAAGAAGTTCTATCATGCTAGGGAGAGGTCCCAAAAGGCCTATCTTGCAGCTATGAAAGAAGAAGAAGACCATGGACAAAAAGATGAAGATGAAGACCACCAGGAACGGAAGGACAAGCCTCACCAGTCCTTCTACTCTCATTACTCTGATAGACTATTTTAAAAGCCTTGTATTTCCTTGCCCTGATGCTTCTTGTCATAAGCTTTGTAAACTCCTCATGTAACTTGGCACTACAGTCCCTGTACACTTTGTGAGGCCCCTGTTACAGCCTCTGGATGTCCATCATGTTTTAGTGCCCACACTTAGCCTTTTTTGCGACAGCCTCTGGTGTCTACCATGTTTGTGGTGTGCCCACACTTTGCAGATGGTTCTCATTACAAACTCTACACACTTTGTGCCTTTCTAGTTGTGATTGAGGAGGGGTGTTGAGATTCAGCAATCACACTCACTAATAGCCTCTTTGTATGGAGCTTCAGGGCCAAGGACATGCAGGCTTACCTATCCCATATGCACAGTGATGCCTACTACAGTTTCCTACTTTCCTATAAAGCATTGTACTTGCTTCCTTTTCTTAATGCAATGATAGTACTCTTTTCTTTCTAGTAAAGTGTCTGTGTCATTGTCCACACACAAGATTGTGTTTATGAGTTCAAGTCTCAATCTTGAAACCTAATTCACTTGTGTGACAGTCAATGTCTAAGTCTATGTCTACATGAGTCTTCTTCCCATCTTTCAACCACCATAGCCATGCTCTAGATCCATGTATTTTCACAAAAAAGAGTCTTAATGGAAGCTGTGTGTGCAATGATGAATGAGAAGAAGATGCTGCTCTATTATTCGACTGAGACTGTTATGACAGCCATGTATATCTTGAATGGGACTCCCATTGAAAGTATTCATTATATGACACCATTTGAGAGGTTGTATGGCTACAAGCCAGATATCAGTCACATGAAAGTATTTGGCTATCTTTCTTATGTGCATATCCTTGATGAGAAGAGGAAGAAGTTGGATCCAAAAGCACATAAGTGTGCCTTTATTGGTTATTTGCAAGAGAAGAAGGCATATAAATGCTATGATCCCTCTACTCAGGAGACACTAGTTAGCAAAGATGTTATCTTTGATGAGATGGCCTCTTAGTATGCATCACCTATACTGCAATGCCATCGGATTTTCCTTCTACACATGTTTTTATAGTTGATTCGCATCATAGTGTTGTATTGATAGACCCTAGTTGTATGATGGTATCTCCATGGACAGGGAGATTGTGGAGCTCTATCTCACAGTCCACTGACACTAGTATGTCAGTGAGGGGGAGATATGATGTGGTGGATAGCAAAGGGAAAGAGCAAGCCTCTAATGATACATCTGGTGTTATGACACCTGGCAAGTTGACTTCAAGCTATGACTCAGCTGATAGTCTAGATAGTGAGCTTGGTATTCCGATTGTGTATACACTTGGCACTAGTCAAAACATGTATATTTTGCCTCATGAGAGAGGGAAATCGAGTAGTGCACCATAGCGTAGACACTCGCAAAGAGTTAGGTACCCTGTGGATAGGCTGACTTACAGTGGTTATTCTACAAAGCATTATGCTTATATGATAAAGGTGACGGAGGTCAAAGAACCTACTACATATGTTGAAGCAGTGATGGATAAAAATTGGTGCACAGCAATGGATGAGGAAATATCTACCTTGGTTGAAAATAGAACATGGAATCTTGTGCAACTGCCAGAAGGAAAGAAGACCATTGGTTGCAAATGGGTCTACAAGATTAAATGCAAGTTAGATGGCAATGTAGAGAGGTACAAAGCTAGGCTAGTTGCTAAGGGTTATGCCCAACAGTATGGGTAAACATTCAACCCTATTGCCAAGATGGCAACCATATGAACAATGATCGCATTGGTTGCTATTAAAGGCTAGAAATTGGAGTAGATGGTTGTTAAGAATGTGTTTCTCAATGGTGATTTAGCAAAGGATGTTTATATGGATTAGCCTAAAGGGTATGTAGACCTTGATTTTCATCATTATGTATGTAAGCTGAAAAAAGTGTTGTATGCACTAAAGCAGGCTCCGAGAGCTTGGCATGCAAGGATCAGTTTTTACTTGCAAAGTTTGGGATTCATTGTTGGCATGACTGATCATAGTGTGTTTACAAAAAAGTCAGGTAGTGCTGGGTATCTATGTTGATGATTTGATAATCACAGGTGATGATGACTTGGGGATATAGCATGTCATACAGATGCTAAAATTTGAATTTGATATGAAAGACTTAGGTGAACTTTAGTATTTCTTGGGTATTGAGGTGATCAAGGCTGAAAATGGTTTATGGCTGATCAGAAACACTATGCCATGGAAATGCTAAAGAAATATGGCATGACTGAATTTAAACCACTGGATACACCTCTTGATCAAAATGTCAAGTTGGACATTAGCACTGGAGCTGACATTGATGATGTGACTATGTACATGCAGATGGTTGGAAGTTTGATCTACTTGACCATCACTAGGCCTGACTTGAGTTATGCTATCGGACTCATAAGTCAGCTCATGCAAAATCCCAAAAAGCCTCATTTGGATGATGTTAGGTGGATTATGAGATATGTAAATTCCATCGTAGATTATGGGATGTTTTGTGTGAAAGCTAAGCTCTTCACACTAGTTGGATAAACGAATGTGGATTGGGCAAGATGCTCATATGATCGTAGATCTACAAGTGGTTATACATTTGGATTTGGAAGTGGAATGATTAGCTAGAGTAGCAAGAAGCAACCTATGGTTGCATTGTCTAGCATTGAGGTAGAGTATAGGGGTGTTGCATTGGCAACATGTGAGATTGCATGGCTTCTTAAGCTTATGTTGGCTGATTTTGACATACATGTGGATGCTCCAATGACCTTGTTATGCAACAATCTCAATAGTGTACTACTCGCAACAAATCCAGTTTATCATGCTAGGACTAAACGCATTGAGATACACTACCATTTTATTAGAGAGATGGTTCTTGTAGGGAAAGTAGATATTATGCATGTGAAGACTGATGAACAGGTTGCAGATATCTTTACCAAGTCTTTGGGTAAATATAAGTTCAGTCAATTCTGATAGCTACTTGGTGTACACTTTTTATCTTGAGCTTGAGGGGAGTGTTGATACTTCAAGCTCTTGTGTGTGACCGATAGTGTCTTAGCTATGTCCAGCTGTATCAATAAGTGTGGGACATTTAATAAGTCATGTTAGTCGGTGTGACCTAACTAGAGTTAGTCATGGTTAGTTAAACCTAGTGTATGACTTACACTTGAATAAGTGAATTAGTATCAATGGAATAAATGAAAAGAAGGATGATAGCATGACTGCTGAGCTCTCTCTTCACTTTCCTCTATCTGTCTCATCTCTCTTAACACATCTTATTTCATCTATATACGAGGTTGGAGAACCTAACAAATAGCACTCAACAAATGTATTGTTGGGCTTGATCTAGCACTCTTATCAAAGGTATGAGATATATAACCCACTACCATTCATGAAGCCATCTGATTTTCTGGGAGCTATAGCCAAAAATATAAGAGAGAAATGGTTAATTCTCCGCCCAAAATAAGAGGTATTATTTGATCATGTTAGTCAATTAAAACATGTAATTATTTCAACTAGCAAAGAGATAGATTCAAGTTACTGGATGGTCTACTTCTTCATCCAGTAAGATCCACTTGTCCTACCATCTATGCGTCAAAAGAGGGTATCAATTTTACGTTCAATTCTGAAATAAAGAGGGACTACCAATGGCTAATGACATGGATAAAGTTTCTTCTAATCCTTCTCTAAGTAGGTATTTATCTAAATAAGTGCAAGACAAAGAATTCCAAGATAAGCATAGTGATCATGGAATATTTGAATAAAGAATATAATGAAGGTAATCTACTTCTAGTTGTGGCAGCTCTAGCCCATGAAGAAGTATATCAATCTATAGATGAGACTCATGAAGGATATTATGACCCAATGGATGGATTCCCATTTGATCTAGGTGGTTTGCTAAAATTTTCCACAACAATACACATTGCATGAGTTTTGATGTGTCTCCATTTTAAGCTCTTTATGGTAACAATTTTCAAATACTCTCAACTTTTTTGCATGATGACATGAATCCTCAAGCTAAAGAAGAGTTATAAGGGTAGGCGTTTTATAAAATAGTGTGGAAAATTGAGTTCTTTGAATAGGGGAGCTTGTTATATTTAATATCTGCAACAAATTAAATTGTGTTAACTCCATCAAAAGTTAGACTTTATGAGATGGATAGATGTCTTATGATGCCTATTGAAAAAAATTACACTTTGTTTGTGCCAAATGGACTAATCTACCAAAAGTTATGGGCATTTTTTGAAGTAGCCCTATTCTTTACTGCACATAGGAAACTCACAATTTTGTATCTTTGTTTTTTCTTATTTCAATGGAGGACTTCTTCTCTTTTATGGATATTATTAGTCAAGAACCTACATGACAAGGGTTTGTAAGAGATGGGAAATTGGGTACATAGGGACATGTATAAAAGATGAAGGTACTAATCATTTTGTACCAATGTTTTACATCGTACAAGTCTTTTCTTGCTTCATCTTTCTCCTCACAACTTTCATGGCTATCATCTTCTTTTCATTTTATACACCTCGCCCTATTTTCTCTCTCTTTTTGTAGTCTTTTTCTCTCATACAACAATATTTCTCTCTCCTATCCTTGTCTCTCCCAGTTCACGTCTCATGACAAGTGGTATCAAAGCATGGTTCTTTTATCCTAGTTTGGTTACATTTCAAATCATTTGTGATAGTCAAGTGCAGGTGGTATAGTCTTCATAGGGAGCAATGCATTAACTAATTGACTTTCAAGACAAGAAGACATGCTACGTTAATGGAGTCTTGGACAAGTTAGAGATAAATCACCTAAAGATAGCAGGTCATGATCAAATTTCTATCATTTTTGGAGGTGTGTTGAGGTAAATAGGATTAGTCGCTTTAGAAAAGACTAAAATCTTGACTACTTTTTGTAAAAGAAGGATTTTTGTTCCTATTACCTTGCCACCATTACTTTAGTCACTTCAAAATCCTTTATAACTTGATTCTTGACACTCTAGGGAGCATGTTAACCACCATGGTTGAGGGTAGAATTGCCATGTGGGCTGCTGCATAGTCAACGCAATTTGCACTATTTCTCAAGCTTGTTCAAATAGCTCATAAATACTGAATGTTTTCATTTATGTGTGGCAAATGATAATCATGTCATCTAGGGTCCATGACAAGATTCTTATAGCCATAATAAAGGTTCTTCTTCTACCATTGATGCATAAGTGAATATCCTTTGCTAAAATAACCAGGGCAACCATGATTTACTTTTTATTTTATTAGGGATTTTAGCCTTTTGTTTAGTAATTGAGCTCTACACTCATCCTATTAAGAGTCTTAGTACATTTGAAGCTTGTACAACACTGAAGATTGAAGACTTCTCTTCTTCCATCATTGAAGCAATATTGAGCTCTCTTGTTGGATAAAATAGGGTAGCATTAAATACTCTTCTCTTCTTTAATATTTGAAGCATTAAGAGGCCCTTTATAATGTCAAATGTTAGCTCAAACCATAGCTACAAGTTCAACACTCCATTATTCCACTCTAAGGCAAGTATTCTCCCTATTTTGAAGCTTCTAAACCCTAGCTATGGTGGATTTTGGATAGGAGTGAGATATCTCTTCAATTTTAATGATTCAAAGTTCTTCATTTCAAATGTCTCTAAGAATAATTTACATCCTCTTCAGTTAAGTCAAGACTTGGCTAAATACTTTACCTCTTGAGATTCAATCTTCTATGATCAAGTATGAATAGAAGGGATCACTGATCCTTCACCAAGAATTTCTTCAAGGTAGAGGGTTTTCCTTTTTTTATATTAAGCATTTTACGTATAACAAGGCTCTTCAATCTTGGTAAGATATAAAGATTATGTAGTTATGGGATTAAATTTAGAACTAATATTTTGGGGCTTTTGATGACATTAAGCTAGAAAGCCATTATTATTTTTGGAGCTCTTAGATGATAGAGCATTGCTTGGTACATTGGTTATGCTGATGACATGCTTGTGATGGCATGGAATCCTAAATGCTTATGTTGATATACCTATAATTTTTTTTTGCTTTTGTTGGTAGTGGTGGAAATGTGATGCTCATCTTGGGATGTAAATGATCATGTTGGCAATGTTTGATTCATCTTAGTAGTGATTCAATCCATACAATGAATTTAGGACATTACTCACTCATTGCAGTCATTTAAATGGGTGGTATAGGTCTTTTATTGTTTTCTATGGATCGTAAATTGCTACACTGGTATCCTATAGAGTGCCTTCAATTCTATCAGTGAGTCTACAGTCTTAAATAGGGTCAAAGTTGGATCTATAGACCTCTTACAAGCTCATCCAAATAGGGTAGGTTCTAGATAATTTCAATTAGCCAAGTTTTGACTATTATATCTTTTTCTACCCTAATTCAAGATTTACTATTAAGTGCTCTATTTGAAGAGAGAAGTGTTATCTTTGTGGCACATGCATTCATGACTCATAATGACTCTCACATGGCAATAGAGGTGGTAGATGTGAGTTTTATTGAGTGCGTACTTATGCATTAGTTAAAGCCTCATACTTCTTAGTTGATTCAACAAGGTATAATGTAGGTTCTTATCAATCTCTACAATAAAAATGTCTTACAAGGATGTATATGTAATGTGGAAGCTTAAAGCATGTTGGTGGGATTACTAACCATGGATAAACTAGAGGTTCAAGCTAATTTCTAGGCATCAATAAAGTATTTTTGTAGCAATGATACTACTCTTTTATAGCATCTTCAAGGTAGAGATGTATTACATTGGTTTGTATAATCTTAATTAGTCATCTAAGGAGCAATTAGAATATGTATTGGTGTTTCTTTCCATTATCTTTCTTGATATTGATGCTAATCAATGGGCTACACTAGTTCATACACCTCCATTCGTTAGGAAGAAGTAGGCATGGGCTTCATTGGAAGGACAACTAGCATGGAAAATTTTGGATGTAGATATGCTTTCATTGCTAAAACTTCTAGGGAAATGTTCTACCAAGATGGAGGAATATGCTACCTTCATCTTGATTCATCTTTGTATCTACCATAAGCATAATTTTATGGAGATGTCTATAAATCTTTTCCTAAAGCATGATAAATCGAAAAAGAAAATGCTCGCATGATTACTACTTGGTGTAGTCACCTTGAGGCTAATATTCAGCCAACTCTATAAGATTTTGTCACTTCTTTGGATCATTATGATACTAGTTATATGTCTAAATCTACAAAATTAAACCATGGATAGAAAGTATACTTTGTACAATGCATGATGAGGAGGATTATTCCATTGATATTGGACAGCATGTCAATGGAAATCAACCGAATGCAATGTTGAATTCTATATTTCTTCATGATAATGATGATGCTAAAGTGGACAATGGGTTTTATGATGGGAAAGAGGAGAACAAGAAGAGGCCAATAAGCAAGATGAAGACCAACAATATAAAGAAGATCAAGATGATCAACAAGAGTATCATCTAGGAAAAGACAATGTATATGAAGGCCAATTTGTATGTGAGTAGCTTCATGGACCATTTGCGGAAGGATATAAGTATGCAGAAAATGAAGAATCTGAAATCTTTGATCATGCTTATGATGGATTAGTTGAGGATATGCATACACTCACACTTAATCAGGGTCTACACCAACTAGAAGATGAGCAGTATGCATATGATTATGGTTATAAAGAATTTGGTATTGATTATGATGATTGATATATTGATAATAAGGATGAACATGAACTTCATGTTTACCGATGATCTCATGGAGATTGATATGATTATGATTGTGATTATGGGGATCTTTCTTCCTATCCATTTGATTCGGGTAGTTAATATTTTGAGTTTGATATGACAGTTTTCTTACTCTTGAACATTATTATGATGATATAACTTTTGATCCAAGAGGTTATATGATATTTTTTCCATCTTTATTAGACCACCATAATTCATATTGGAATCAAAATCTTTATCTTTTAGAGGTTTATTTGGCTAAAAACTAGTCATTTTATCCCTTGTTCTACTACATATAATGTTTAGGCAACTTACTATTTTGGCTCACTTTAAATTCAAACTTGATGATAGAGATGAAACATTTATATGGAGTGAAAGTATATCCAATGAGATTTCTTTTGACTCATAGTACACTTGGTTTGGATGTGCCCATCAAAAGATGTCTTGATTTTACTATAGTAGGGTCTGTAGTAGGCAACAAGCTCCGTATTGTTTGCAGATATATTTTCTTGGAGTTATGGTGGCCTAGTTCTTCATTGAATCATTTAGAATGGATGTCCATATGGTCTATTTGGTTTTTCACTTCTGATTCCACATATTACCTAGTACATACTAGTGACTTTTCCATTTTGTTGTAGCCATTTACATTAGTAGGAGTTTGAGGTCACTTTGGCCTTTTTGTAATGTGCGTGCCTATTGGCTGTCCAAGCATGTTTTAGTGGTCCATCAAGAAACGAATCTAAGCATCACTGTCTGGCACTCCTAGCAAATATTTCGAGGTTTGTCACCTAGGGTTTCTCGAGTCTCCCTTGCAACAAATTTTTCACTGCCAAACCCACTAGGATCGACCTGAAATCTGGGTTCCTAGGGCCAAGGTCTCCTAATAGCATTCTAGCATTAGGTTTTGGACATCCTACTTTACGCAGAGATACCCAATCCAAAGCAGATCCATACCGCACTTGGTTCATAGAGAATGGGAAATGAGAGGGACACACCACTCAACCTCTCTTCCCGTAGGGCATAGTCCCATTCTGGTCCCCTAAAACGGCATGAATCAGGTTCTAACTTAACAATACCTAAAGTCAAACGGTGATAAATCCTTGTGAGAAGCCTCCCAGTTCTTTGGGACCACCTAGCTATAGGACGGACTCGTCGGGGATTCCGTCCACCCACTTCCCTTAATAGCTTTAGTTTTCTATTTAGGTCCTACAAAATTTATGTGCGACATTTAAAATGAGCTTTATTAATTAAGCCTTTTAGGGCATAGGGTTCATTTGCGTAATTTAGAGCATGGACACGAAAACAAAACACGCAGTCCTTTTGTCAAAAAATTTCCTTAACTTATCTTCAAGTTAATCTTTGTCTCCTGCCTATACAAGAGAATTATGTATCCCTTCTGTCCAACAGAAGTACCTGGCCCAAATCACATGGCACCAAAATTTTCATCCTTTATCTAGAATAGAATCTTCAAACACCCTAGACATTGGGCTCATGGGGATCTCCAACTCCATTCTGGACAGGAAAGGGGTGACCGGAGCTCCACCTAACCCAAAAGCGGTCTAGGAGTGAGATGCCATTTCCATGGTTGGCCTTTTCACCACTCGACCTTTGGCCCGTAAATCGAGTAGTGTCCTCTCGGGGTAATCCGCAGTGCAATCTTGGAGATGATCCACCCGTGCAAAATATCCTTCCTTAATTAATCCAATTAAGAATCAAGCATAATCAAGGAATCAGCCTAATATTAAGGGATCAAGCGTCAATTGACGACGCCTCACACACCTCAGCAGAACGATGTTGTGGAACGCAGAAATCGCACCATTGTGGAGATGGCAAGATGCATGCTAAAGGGCAAGGGATTGCCTAACCATTTTTGGGCTGAAGCTGTTAATACTGCAGTCTACATTCTAAATCGGAGCTATACAAAGGCTCTCAAGGGAAAAACACCTCATGAGGCTTACACTGGTAAGAAACCATCTGTTTCACATTTCAGAATTTTTGGATGTGAATGTTATGCACATGTTCCAGATGAGAAGAGAAACAAGTTACAACCAAAAAGCAGAAAATGTATCTTCTTGGGTTATAGTGATGAGCAGAAGGCTTACAAGTTATATGACCAAGAGGCAAAGAAGATCATCGCGAGTCGTGATGTGGCGTTCAAGGAGGAGCCGCATACAGTGGAGGAGGAGAAGGCAAGTTCTTCCACTTTATCATCAAGCGAAGAAGTAGTCCATTATGAACCTGTCTCGAGAGCTATCCCTATCCTTAAGGAGGAGGAAGCATCATCTTCAGATGATGAGGAAAAAGTTCACCAACCTGACATCACCCCACCGGAAAAGCCATTGCCGCGCTAGGTGAAGCAGCTCTATGACCACAATAATCCTATGCCTGCATCTGTTGAGGAGAAGGCAGACGGACCAAGGAGGTCTCAGAGAATAGAGGAGCAAAGGAGGGCTTCTGCTCACATAGTCAATATGGCCTTGATGGTTGAGATTATGAGAGAAGTAAAGGAGCCAACTGACTTAGAAGAAGCACTTGCAAATCCATCATGGAAGGATGCTATGCAGGCGGAGTATGACAGCATAATGAAGAATGACACTTGGGAGCTAGTGGATCGACCAGCAAAGCGGAAGGTTATTGGCACCAAGTGGATCTGGAAGGTAAAGTACAAGGCTGATGGTACCTTAGAAAAGTACAAAGCTAGACTGGTTGCCCAAGGATTTTCACAAGTTGAAGGGTTTGATTTTCAAGAGTCATTTGCCCCAACTGCCAGAATGACCACTATTCGCACAGTACTTGCAGTGGCTGCCCACAAGAAGTGGCCAGTGTACCAAATGGATGTTAAGTCAGCGTTCTTAAATGGTGACCTCAAGGAGGAGGTGTACATGGCTCAGCCACCAGGGTTTGAGGCCCCCCATTCTGAGAACAAAGTGTGTAAACTGAAGAAGGCATTGTATGGGCTGAAACAAGCCCCCAGAGCATGGTACCAGCGGATAGATAGGTTCTTTTTAAACCTAAACTTCAAAAGATGTGCCTCAGATGCTAACTTGTATGTTTACAGGGATGGTAAAAAGTCTGTAGTGATTGTCCTATATGTGGACGACCTTCTTATTACAGGTGACTATGAAGATATGATCAACCAAACTCGAAAGGCTTTGAGTTCTGAGTTTGAAATGACAGACTTGGGCTTGCTGCACTATTGTTTGGGGATTGAAGTCTGGCAAGAGCCAGGAAAGATCTTCATCTCTCAGAAGAAGTATGCATGGGAGATCTTGAAGGCATTTGGCATGACCGAGTGCAAGGAGATAGCTACACCTATGGAGGTGAATGCAAAGTTATCCGTCGAGGATACATCAGCATTAGCAGACATTGGGAGGTATAGGAGGTTGGTCGGCACTCTGATCTACTTGTGTAACACCAGACCAGATATCAGTTTTTCTATTGGTGTTTTGAGCAGGTTCTCAAACAAACCTCATGAGAGTCATTGGAAAACTGGGATGCGGGTGCTCAGATACTTGAAGAAAACTCTTGACTATGGTATCACATACAGTTTCGGAACTTCTCTTGTGGGGAACTGTGACTCAGATTGGGCAGGAGACATTGATTCCAGGAAGTCAGTTTCTGGTTATTGTTTCTCTTTGGGTTCAGGAATTTTCTCTTGGATTAGTAAGAAGCAACCAACAGTGGCATTGTCTTCTACCGAAGCAGAGTACAAGGCAGCTTGTTTTGCTGCATGTGAGGCCATATGGTTGAGAAGGATTCTATGGCATATGGGAGTGCAGGATGAAGAACCAACTGTGCTGAGATGTGACAATCAGAGTTGCATCGCCATTGCCAAAAATCCAGTGTTTCATGCACGCACCAAACATATAGAGATCCAGTATCACTATGTGCGTGATTTGATGGAGGATGGGATAGTGGAATTGGTCTACTGTCCAACAGAGGAGAATGGAGCAGATATCTTCACCAAAGCACTTACGAAGGATCTGCTTCAAGTTCATCTTCAGAGACTCGGCATTGGGCCGAGGAGATAGTTCACCTATGGGTGGACATTGAGGGGGGGTGTTAGATATGATCAATGCCCCACCCTCATTAGGTGCTACCAATGATCCATGGTGCTCAAAGTTGTAAGGCCCCCATTATGAGGAGAAGCCAAATGTGAGCCCGGACATTGGTTGAGTCCTGACTTGTATATCAGATGAGGTCTATGTGACCGGATGGCAAAAAGGTGACTGTTGTGGGTCTAATATTTGGGTTAGACGGAGTGGTTAAGCTGGTAGCAACTCGAGACACATTGCATTGAGTTGCATGGTAAGGGAGTTAAAAGGGGCCCCTATTGTGGGGTCCGGGGGCCGCGGAAGCGGCCCCTGGCTGGGGGGTCCCAGGGGGGCCAGCGGCCCCCCTGGCGGGGGTCCGGGGCCAGCGCCCCCGACCCGATGGTAAAGGAAATATTCCCTGGAATATTCCCTGGCCGACTAGTGGAGGCTCATATGATAGGTCGGTCAGTAGGCCGACCTAACGACCTTCGCGGGCTATAAAAGCTAAACCCCTTCGCAGCCATCACTCACTCATCTTTCACCCAGTCAGAGTTGTTGTTCCAGCTAGCCTTAAACTCTTCACCTATCTTCTGTCTAGATCGCCATCTAAGCTTCACACAGTGGAAGCGCACGGGTGGACAGAGCCATCTTTGTTTCAGTTGTTTGGAGTTAAAGAATTTACTGATTCTCCTCTTATCTGTTGTGTACTCTCTATCTCTTTCTCAGATTCTGTTCGCTGCGCCGTGTAATATTTTACAGATTACACAGCTTGACCTGGACTTGTACCATATGGATATCAAGACAGCTTTTTTACATGGGGACTTGCATGATGAGATTTACATGGAGCAGCCTAAGGGCTTTGCAGACCCTAGCAAGGAACACCTAGTGTGCAAGCTAAAGAAGAGTCTATATGGCTTGAAGTAGGCACCTAAGGAATGGTACCATAAGTTTGATACATTCATGCAGTCACAGGGCTACATCCACAGTGCTATGGATCCGTGCTTGTACACAAAGAAAGCCCGTGATAGTTCTTCACTAATTTTGGTACTCTATGTGGATGACATGCTTTTAGTAGGGACAGCTCATGAGGAGCTCAATGTTCTTAAGGCTTAGCTCAAGAAGAGTTTTGAGATGAAAGATCTAGAGCATGCCTCTCATATACTTGGTATGCGCATCACGCGTGATAGATCTTAGGGACTCCTCTATCTGTCACAAAGGGAGTACATACATAAAGTCCTTGAGCGCTTCTGCATGCAAGATGTTAAGCCTATTGGCTGTCCATTACCTTCTCATGTGAGGGTTTCACAAGCCGATTGTCCGCCCCGCAGACAGATGAGTAGAGGGCCGAGATGTCCAAGATTCCCTATGCATCAACCGTGGGCAGTCTTATGTATGCCATGATAGCCACCAATCCAGATATTTCTTTTGCAATTAGGGTTGTGGTGCGTTATATGGCTACACCTGGCAAGAAACATTGGGATGCCGTGAAGGGTATCATGAGGTACCTGAAAGGCACAACAGACATGTGTCTTTGTTATGGCAGCCAGGATACAGGAGTCATGAAGTACACTGACTCTGATTATGCAAGACATACAGATAGTAGGAAGTCCACTTTTGGCTATGTGTTCTTTATTCAAACTGTCACTTATTCTTTATTCTTTTAGTGACAGTTTGAATAAAGGAAGGCCTGGCCGCACATTGTGGTTGTTGGAGTTCCCATTTCTTGTCTCTCTCTTTTGTACTCTTGCTCTCCCGCCATAGCTCTCGCGTGCAAGCTTCGATCCTTCTCACCTTTCAAATTTTGTTAATTTAAGACAAAAATTAAAGCTCACTAGAAGTGATGGATGCATATTCGACAATTTTAAGCAGTCGCCATTGGAAGGTGAGATTTGAAAGCACTTTTGAAGATGGGGCTCATAGTGGTCTTGGATTTATGAAAAAAAATTCAAGTGCTAGATTGAACTGGAACAAGCTCTAGGTAGTCCAAGACTTTGAGACACTCAGGTAGGAATTTTGCGATTCGCAATTGGGTTGTTGGACACACGAGATAGCTCAACCCAGACAAAACAGGGGGGAGAGGTGAGACGTTTTTTTAAATGGAAAAAAAGGGCCACCTATAGACGACGAGATGATTTGACGGGGGGCTATGATGGCTGAAGAACAAGCCTATGATTTGATTGCTCCAAGCTTATGTGCTCAAATTTTTTGCTCCATATCACCGGTTCTGCTTGATGGCTTTTTGAATAGAAAGACGCAAAATTAGTCTTTCTCTCTGCTCCCTCTCTCTCCTCTAATGGATTGTTCATGCGAGAATTATTTGGAAAAGATTGGGATAAGGATTGGTTGTTCAACTTAAACAACTAGTGGCCTGAACAAAAATATGCAATTTCAGTCTTTCTGTCTCCTCTAATGGGCTCTTCATGCAAGAATTATTTGGGAAGATCAAGATGAAGATCGATTATCCTGCTTGAATCGAATTGATGTAGGATCATGCAGACGTTGAGAAGTGATGACCAGTACTTTTTACAAAATAATGGCGCATCCGATTGCAATCCAAAAATTCAATTCTTGAGAGTCGAAACATGAAAAATGGCAGTAAACCTCTTTTTAACAAAAATTCAGATTCTTTTTGACATTTTATGGTACAAATTTTGTTCATATGTGATGAAATTTTGTTAAATCTTGGTTTTGATGTGTTTGAGGGCTATTAAGCATAAAATGTAGAAAATGTGTCTATGTGTATAAGATATTAATTTTTGAAACCCGAAAATATGTGTTTTAAGGAAAATTTATGTTTTTCTTGGTTTTGGGGAATCAAATCATATTCATATGGGATAAAATTAAATGTGATGATGGACTAGAGTGTGATTTAATTTACTGAACTCAAAAAATAAAAAATATAGCATTTTATGTAAAGAAAATAAAAATAATATCAAACATTTGAGACAAATAAAATAAGAAAAAAATAGTTTGTGTGCCCAAAAATTCATGAAAAATTAGGGGTATGTTTGTGCAAGTATAATGAAGATAAAGCATGAGTTTATTTCTTTCTATATAAAGAAAATTTACATGAAATACCCTTTTAACCTACCTATCGAGAATGTAAAATCTTAAATGATAGGGGGAGGGGATTGTGGGAGTTAAGTATCATTTGAGTTCTAATTTTATGCATATTCTAGCATATATGATCCATTTGATTTAACTCTTAAAAAGGGCAGTGGCATAGGTTATTATGGTATTGCCTTAGCAACAAAGCAATATGCTAAAGTGAAATCATGAAAGGGCTATTTGTGCACATCCAAAATGATTGATTTATAAGTTTACTTGTTTGTACACATATGTCATTCACTTTGCATCTGCATTTTCATACATGGTATCAAGAGAAATATCTCCTAGATGCATAACAATTGATTGCGAACTATTGACCCACGATGAGTGTGAGGCTCCCCATTGCTGTAGGTTTAATATAATAGTTTCCTTGGGGTATAATTTGGTGAGGAATATACAATCTCTTGGAATGAATATTATAAAGAGTGGACTTTGTGCATATGTGCTATATCTTGAGATGGTGCATCTTGGGGTTGATCCCTAGGGTGTAGGAGAGTCATAGTGGGGCCACAACGTTAAGGTGGGGTATGCTCCCTTTATTTATGTTACGAGGTGCCTCGAGGAAGTTACTATATGTATATTCTCTATACCACATGCGTTCAAGGCTTATTTATAAATATCCTTATCTGTGAATTTTTATTGAATAAAACATAACCCTTTTCTATTCAATTTGTAAATAATATATTTATATTACACCCTTCTGTATGTAAAAAATGTATAAAAATGGTATTTTAAATATACATTTTTTTGAACCCACGTGATGCACATATATATTCATGAGTAACTTGCCCAAGCGAGGTGCTAGTCACTGATATGTTTGTGTACTTTTTTTTCTTGGAGTTGGGAAGGGCATCATGTTGGACTAAAATCTAGAGATAGTATATCTACAAAGGCATTCTTTCAATAAATCAGTTCACTGTGTCTATACACTCCTAGTTCTGACACCGTGGGGTTGTTCTCATGAGTTTAGGAAGCCCTATTAGAGTCCTAAAGCTAGTGTTGGGCCCATTTTTTGTCCCGACATGATGGGACCAAAAATGGGCCGGCATCACTAGCTATAGCACTAGTCGTATCTCATGCATGCAATAGACACCTCCACCACCACTCGACCTCATGGTCCAGGAGTGTCTGTAAATGCATACTAGATGCTTCTAATATTGTGTTTGTGGCTGGATAAAAGTCCAATGGTAACTTCCCCAAAACCTGTTAGAGGGGGTATCCCACACATATTGGCAATAAGTGCCACGTATCACACATGAAGGAGGCACCCCACCCGGTTGATTGCCATGGCCCCATTGTAGCTCTCCTATATCTTGGGGATTGGCCCCTAGATGCACTGCTTTTACATATAAACACATTCGCACAAGACTCCTCTCTTTGTCACCGAGATCCACGAGATACCATGTTTCTTACCAATAATTTTCCCCAAGAAACAAACGTCTAACCTACGGCAAGGGGAATCTCACCCTCTCAAGTGTAGGTCAAGTATAATTTAAACAATTGCTATGCATTTCCAAGAGTTGATACCACATGTATGATTAATGCAATAGTGGATATCTCTTCTTGCACAAACAGTTATGTTTCAAAATCAGCCTATGTGCTAGTATGCAAATAATCTTTCCATGAATTCCAACTAATACGTGTATATGCTTCGTTGCAAGAATCTAGCACCAAGGCAAACCTTGTGCTACTAGATCCCTAATTCCCAAATAGGCCATTTCCTAAATGCTATGCATAGAGAAAAACAATCAGAATTTGTATTATTTCAGCCCTCAAACTATTACACAAAATCCTACTCCCCCTCACTGTTTAAGTTTTGCTTCGTTGCATAGGTGTATAGAGGTTGTTTTGTCATGATTTAGTATATAAAGAGCAATAAATCACAGACTGTAAAAAAACAATAGGGAAAACTGAGGCCAAACCTCATGCTTTGCTCCACCATACATCCACAACCACTTATCATATTTTTCCATATTTTTCTAAGCCATACTCCTATTTTTCTCTTATTTTTTCCCATTTTTCTCTATTTTTCCTATTAAAATTTGATATATTTTCAGAGTTGTGGCTCTTGATTCTTAGAACAATAGAAATATAAATTTTATTAGCATTTTATCCCATGTGTGTTGGTTTATCCCACCCGAAAATACCAAAAACCCCATTTTTATCATTAAAAACCGTGTTTTGCGGGTTTCTAAAAATTATTTTCAGCTTTTTGACTTTACATTTTCTGATTTTTTCATCATGGAAGCATAGAACAAATCGTGGAAAACATTCCTACCAATTTTCACTCCATAAGAACTACATTGACTCAATCAAATGTAAAAAATAAGGAATTTTCCTTTGTAAAATAGAATTACCCGTTTTTTTCCTTCTTTGCGGGTTTTAAAATCTGATGCGGGACTACAAATCAGCCCTCATTCAATGCTCAGCCCACCTCCGAACAGCAAACTCTAGTCGTCCACCAATCCAAGAGTGATCCGACACCATGCCAAACAAGCGGTCTTCAATCTTCTTCATGGGCATGAACTGCCTCTTAAGGGGAGAGAGAGGGAGGAGAGAGAAAGACTGTTTTTGGATCTCAGCAACTGGGTAGCCATTGGAGGATCGGGGACCGGCAATGAAGAGCGAAGATAGCAAGAAGATAATGCATCAAATTAGTTGGGGGGTTGCTTTTAGGCTCTCCTACCCCCCTCATCATCAAGCGTGAAGATGGCGCCTCCATCCCTGTACTGCGCTGAAAAAAAGGTCCCCCCCCCCCCCAAAATTCAAGAAATTAGGGGCCCCCAAAGGGAGCCCCCAAAAGGCACACCCCTTTGGCTCTCAAGATCATTTACACTTGGCCCACTTTGGCCTTAGCCTCCCGGGCACTCCCAATTGATCATCCGGCCTCCGATTCAACCATCGAAAAATCCTGTGCTTTCGTTTTGAAGTCCCCCACTACCAAGCATCTCCCAAGGTCTCGTATAACATGTTAAAAATTTATGAAAATTCACCAACCGTCGTCTAATGGCTCTTTTAAGCATTTTTTGGGCATTGCCGCTTAAAATCATTCTGCTTGCAGCTGTCGCTTTCGACAAAGTCTATTTTTCCCTTAAATTTCAAAATTTTTGGTTATTTTTAAGCACTTCTTGGTGTCAGAAATCATCTATCACGACATCATGTCATACATGTACCAAACATAAGAAATGATCTGGATCTAGTTGGTTAGATGGTGGAACAAGAATTATAATTTTGATTCACATCTGATGGTTGTTTCATAGAGAACCCATGACATGATTGTAGATTGATTGTAAAAGGTAAGCATACTAGTAGATTACTTACTCTTGATTAAGATCTACGTACAATAGATACTGCTATGTTTGCAAAAGGTTTAGGAGTTGTGGTTGACATTGAAATTTGGCATAAGTAGATTGGTCATGTAAAGGTATAGTGTTTGAAAAATATGCAGTCAAAATAGATTGTGGATCTTCAGAGTTGATGGGATGCATAAAGTATATGTAGTGTGTTAATTTGAAAAGTAGTCAGGGCATGCATTTTCTCATGAAAATTGTTTTTTGCAAGAAGCCACTTGAATTGATTTATTCTGATGTGTGGCATCCTTTAAAGAGTATAACTATGAGTGGTTGCAATTATTATATCTCTTTCATTGATGATCATACTTAAAAAGTATGGGTTTATTTTATGCATGAGAAAAGTGAGGTGTTTACTCATGCCAAAAGATTTAGAGATATGGTTTGTATATTGGGTAATTGTCCCAAGTGTGTTTACATGCCTAGGATCAAGGCATCTTATATGGTGGTATTAAGATGCACTCCTACACCATATATGGAATAGAATCATCTAATTGTGCCTCTATTGTTATCTTTCACTTTATCTAAACACTTAATACTCTTTCTTTCTTCCTCTTTTCTATTTCACTCTCTCTAAACCCTTCTATCAGATACCCCTATGATAGACCTTCTAGCTTACATGCTTTGACATTGGTGAACTTGATGTGAAGCTTAGCAAAAAGAGTATTGAGATGGGTGATTCTTTATACTTCTCCAATGAGTTTTCTTATTTCTTACAAAAAAATGATATTCATAGGAAATTTACATGTAGGTAGATTCAATAGTAAAATGACATTAGAGAGTGAAAAAACAAGCATATTACAGAGGTGGCTTAAGCATTAATGTGTGAAAGAAAATTGCATCATTATTATTGGGCTGAAGTAGTTGCCACAACTATATATATTGTAAACAAGATACCTATGAGTCTTTTGTACATGGTATAAGACTTGTGGAGAAGTATATAGGTGAAAAGCCAAATATGTCCCTCTTAAAAGTATTTGAATGTATTACTTATGTGTATAATCATGATGAGTTGCATAGTAAATTGGATCCCAAAGTAGAAAAATGCATATTTGTGGGATATCCTCTTGAGTAGAAGAGATACAGATATTATAACCATGTTACATGTGAGTTGAACTTAGTATAGATATTGTTTTTTTATCACATGAGCAAGTGGTATACCAATGTGCAGGAGGATACCGTTAGGCCTAATATGCATGAGAGTGTGGCTATGCAGAAAACTTGTCAACAACATTCATATACATTGAGTGAGACACATAAGTCTCCTAATCATTGATATGTTGATAGACCTTTGAGTGGTAGACTATGGTCACAAGTCACTCCACCAAGTACATCACAAGTGTTAACAAGTGTCAAGGCAAGGAGAAATTTGAGAACTCCCCTATTATGATTGATGTATCATCAGGTTTCTCTCATGTTGATGTGGATTTAGATGGTTTTGAGTAAAGCTTGATTGAAGAGTTTAGGATTTGATCTATTAAGACACTTGGTCTGAGGAAGGCATAAGAGGATACTAAGGCATTTGGTAGTGAACCAAGTGCACACAAGTCAACAAGGGTAAGAAATTCCATGAATCAATTGACATATGATAGATATATTCTCATCACTATGTATACATGGCTAAGGTTGTGTGAGATATAGAGTCCACTAGTTTTGAGAATATAGTGGGTAATGAGCATTGGGATAGTTCTATGGATGAAGAAATGGCTACACTTAAGTCAAACAAAACATGGGATTTGATGCATTTACCAGAAAGCAAGAAAGTCATTGACTAGAAATGGGTTTACAAAGTGGAGCATAAGTCTAATTGATCAATTGAGCACTATAATGGTTGCCAAGGGTATGTGTAGACTCGTGATATTTATTAAGAAAAAAACTTTGCTCCACTAGCTAAAAGGGATGTGTGAGGGATGTCATAGTAATGACATCATCAGAGGAGGATCATGCATGAGATGGAAGTTAAAAATGCCTTCTTGCATTGGGAGTTGCAAGAAGAAGTTGTGGATGATATTTATCTTGATTATGTATGTATGCTTTGTAATGCCTTACATAGGCTGAAGGAAGCACTTATGGAATGGCATGATAGGATTGCAAAATATCTTGTTAGCATTGGATTCTACAAACCATAGGCTAATCACTCACCTTATGTATGTAAGGGTGATGTGGGTATTGTGGTCATCACTATATATATAGATGACTTGATTATTATGGATAACAATGAGACAGAGATTGACCATATGAAGATTCTTCTCAAGGTTAAGTTTGAAATGGAATTGGGAGAGTTGTGTTATTTTCTTAGTATTCATGATTCTCATGCTTCCTTGTGTACCATCTCACATGATGCATGGACCGGTTGCAAAGGGGAAAATACACTTAGACTCAAAGGGTTCATTAATGGCAAGGTTGCACATATTTAAGTGGATACGGGCACCACTCATAGCTTCGTCAACGCCAAATCCTTGAATGGGCTAAAGTTGCTAGCCATTAATATGGACTCTTCCTTGCGGATACAAGTTGCCAATGGTGCATATGAGTCTAGTAAAGAAGTGTGTCCATGCACTTCAATTGAGTTTTCACTCTCTTGCACAATAAAAGTAGACTTAATCACTTTGGATATGGGGCCTATTGACATTGTTATTGGATGTAATTGGCTGAAAACACTTAGCAAATTCACCTTGGACTTAGAGCAAATGCAAATGGGATTTAATTGGCAAGGATAGAACATAGAGTTGAAAGGCATAGACCACAAACAAATAGAACTCATCTTCATGAAGAAATTGCGAAAAGAAATCAATCCAAAGTCATGCATCTTCACTCTTTTGCTTGCAAAAGTAGATGAAGGACAATAACAAATCAGCCATCTTCTTCTTCAAAGAAAAGGGATCCAAGATTGGAAGAGTTATTGGAGGAATACAAGGATTTATTTAAGCCACCATCATCTTTACCTCCAAAGCGAGAGGTTGACCATCCTATTGATTTGTTTCCTAATACAAATCCCATAAACAAACCTCCCTATCACTTGTCCAAGTTTGAAAGGGAAGAAGTGGAGTGACAGGTCAAAGAATTACTGCAAATGGATTTAATTCAGCAAAGTCAATCACTGTTTGCCTCTCCCGTGCTCTTAGTCAAAAAGAAGGATGGATCATTTCGCATGTGTATTGATTATCGAGATTTGAACAAGTCAATAGTCAAGAATATGTATCCTATTCCCCAAATTGATGATCTTTTGGATGAACTTAAAGATGCCAAGGTCTTCACCAAAATAGATCTTTGATTGGGCTATCATCAAATTCGAATGAAGAAAGAAGATGAGTTCAAAATAGTCTTTAGGACTAAAAGAGGATTATACCACTTCTTGGTTATGCCATTTGGGCTTTCCAATGCACCCCCTAGTTTTCAAGCCCTCATGAATAAAATATTGCAGCCCTTCTTGTTCAAAACAGTCCTTGTTTTCTTTGATAATATCCTAATCTATAGCAAATCCAAGGATGAACATTTGAAGCATATGAGAGAGTTCTTTGACACATTACAAAGACACACACTCTTTGCCAAGATGACGAAGTGTTCTTTCATGGAAGATGAAGTTGAATACTTAGGTCATGTTGTGGGAGAACAAGGGATTAGAGTGGACCCCAATAAGGTAAAATGCGTTAAAGAATGTCCTACTCCTACGAATGCAACCTCTTTGAGAGGATTCCTTGGGTTATCATCCTTTTATAGAAGGTCCATCAAAAATTATGCTCATGTGGCAGCTCCATTGATGGATAAACTCAAAAAGGAGGCTTTCTTTTGTGACTCCATCGTTGATCAAAGTTTCAATGAGCTAAAAGCTCTTTTAATTTCACCACCCATCCTTGTATGCCTGGATTTCTCTAAGGAGTATATCATATGTGTGGATGCTAGCGAAAGAGGAATTGGGGTTGTTTTATGTCAAGATCATGGAGTCATAGCTTATGAGATTTGAAAGCCTGATGACAAGGAGCTTCAATTACATGTTTATGAGCAAGAGATGTTAGCAATATTTCATGCTATCAAAAAGTGACATAATTACATCTATGGCAGCCATTTCAAGGTCAAAAGCGATCATCGTGTGCTGAAATACTTTCTTTCACAACCAAATTTATCTCCCAAGCAACGAATATGGTTAGCTACTCTTCTAGGATATGACTTTGAAATATATTATATGGCTAGAAAAGACAATGTGGTGGCGAATGCCTTATCAAGAATGTGGGCATGTTCCATTTCTACCATTTCAACCGTGCATAAGGATTGGATCCATGACATTCAAGAGAAGTATTTGCTTGATGAGCAAGCATCAAAGATGATGAAGGAATTCCAGCAAGGCAAAGGAGAAGAGTATCCAAGTTTCAAATGAAACAATGGTCTTTTATGGTATTGTAGTAGAGTATTCTTGACACCACAATCTTCTTTCAAAGACCGTATCTTGCATGAGATGCACTCTTCCCCTTTAGTGGGACACCATGGGTTGTTCAAAAAATTTGACAATATCCATAAGAGTTTCTCTTAGAAGGGTATTTGGAGGAATGTTAAGGATTATGTTATGCAATGTCTTCCGTGTCAACAAAATAAAGATTCCTCTCTTCTACCCAGTGGTTTACTTCAGTCACTTCCTATTCCTCAAGGCAAGTGGACTAATATTACAATGGATTTTATTGTGGGATTACCTACAACAAAGTATGGGTGGGATAACATTTATGTGGTGGTGTACTGGTTGACTAAATCAGCTCATTTCATCCCTACCAAGGCTCAATTTACACCAAAGCAAGTGGCTGAACAGTTCATGTAATGTATTTTTAAGCTTCATGGTATGCCATTGAAAATATTATCCAATCATAATACTGAGTTCATGGGAAGTTTTTGGAGGAGTTTATTCACTTCTATTGGAACAATTTTGACTCCTAGCACAGCATACCATCCCCAAACTAATGGCCAAACAGAGCATGTCAATAAATTGTTGCAAGTCTATCTTCGTCATTTTTTCCATAACACTCAAGCTTTGTGGGATCATTGGTTACATCTTGCCTAATTATATTATAATAGCACTCATCATATGAGCATTGGCATGTTGCCATTTGAAGCACTTTATGGATACAAATTGCAAATACCTTCAGCCCTTTTTCATGAAGATGTGAATCCACAAGCCAAGGCTGAAGTTGAGCAAATGGAAGCTCTTTTGCATCAATGCAAGGAAAATATTAGGAAGGCACAATATTTTATGAAGGCTTATGCTGATGAAAAGAGGAGCTCTTTGAGGCCGGGATGGCTTGTAATAAAGCATAAATGCCTTAGTTTAGGGTAAGTATAAAAGGTGGAGGTGTAACATGTGAAGCATATTTTTGCCATTATACAATATTACTTGTTTGAGGTCTCAACCTCCCACCATCTAAGAGGGTGAATACTCTTGGCCACCATAGCATGGGGTGCATACCTTGCTGCAGCCACTCATCATTTGATTCTCAACTAACATTGGTAATACCATTTCATGCCTAGCCACCTTGGCTATGGTTTCTTGGCATTTTATGTCTATTTCTTGTATTTTAAATTTAAAGGCTTGCTGTGGAAATTAGCTTCTTTACAATTCTACACCAATCACCCTTCTAAGAGAGGAAAAACTCTCCACAAAAAGAATTTTAGATACGTAAGGTTATCTTCTGTGGATATGTTGACAAGCTCAATGTACTTTCCTTAATCACCTCTTTGATGAAGTGATAATGGACCTCAATATGTTTAGACTTCACATGGAAGACTAGGTTACTTGGAAATCGAATGGCACTCATAGAGCCCATATGCAAAGTAGGAGTCCCAACTATAGTGATGCCAAGGTCTATCTAGCCATAAGGCCTCTTTCCAAGCCTCCGTGGATGCAACTTATTTGTTCTTGAGGGTAGATAAGTGGATGTAATGTATTCAATCGCAGTGGTAGAATGTGCAATACACTTGTACATCCTAAACATCCACGAGCATCCCCAACATAACTAAATACATATCCAAAAGTGGAATTCCTATTGTCAACATGTCCTACATAGTTTGAATTGGTGTAGCCCATGACTTGTCTCATGGTTTCCATAACATAAGCATATAGCTAGTTCCCTTAAGGTATCTCATAATACCCTTAACAACATTCCAATTCTTCTTGCCAAGGGTCTCCATATGATGAGCCATAACTCCCATTGCAAATGCTATGCTAGCATGGGCCACTATCATAGCATAATATTACAAGTATCGATGCATATAGTATCTTAGTTATATTGGCCCTCTCATCATCTATGACTAGGGACAATCCAAATGACTAACCTTCACATGGGAAGGTAAAGGGTATGGATGAAGTTGTGTTGGGTGTGATTATATTCCAAGGAGTTAGAAGTCACATCTAGAAGAGTCATGAGTCATGTCTACACTTGTTTCTACTATCATTTGCTAATTGAGTAGAATGTACTATTGTATTCCAATGTATTCTAGTATGACAATGACAACGATGAAGATATATTTTGAGAAAAATAATGAATTGTACTAAATCTTCTACCTTGAATCCTATCTTTGCTCGGAGTTCTTTCTATTGTTTCATGCAATGAAGTAATATATCTTCAATATGAATTTCTCTCTATTGGATTTGAGTATTGCTAAGTGTATTCAAACCCGAATACACTTGGTGACCATGATGATCTTTCCCTCTGTCATGAGTTTGTATGTGCACCTCACCTCAAGTCCAACAATGCCCCACTATTCCTATGGTTGTGGGCATCATTGATTGCATGAGCTAGAGCAGGTTTGTAGCCTAGAGGTTCCTACATTACATACTTCTCAGAGTGATGAAGAATCTAAGAAGGATGAAATTCTTGCATCATCACACTCTCAATAGTGGTTTCAATCACTTTCTCTAGCTCTCGGAGATCTCCCTGAGTTCTAGCTATTGCCCCTCAAACCCTACTCAAGCTAGTTGGCCGATTATTCTCCTCTATCATACTAGTTGTTATGCCTTCTATTCCTCCTCTTCATCACAAGATGGTGCCTCAAGTGTCTTTTCCTCATTTCAAACCCACAAACTATCAAGACCTAGATGCCTTTATCTCGCATTTTGAGGTGTCTTATGAGATTAATTTTCCAAATCTTAATGATGAGGCCGATTAAGAGGCAATGTTTTAGTCCTGTATGAAGAAGAGGTTGGCAACCTAGCTAACTAAGGAGAAAGGGTAGGCCATGTATGTGGCAACAAAGGCAACATTCGCCAAGTAGTTTCAGTAGGACATGATTGATACCTAGAAGGCCATGTGTGAAGTTTGAAGCAAGGTGATTCTACCATTAGAAACTACATGGCCCACTTTTGGATATTACTAGGTCAAATTTTTGCCCCAGATAACAACGTAGGAGGAGAGATGCTTCACTCTATGTATGTTCGATGACTATAGTATGATCTTCATTATGCACTAGCTATGTAGGGTCTAGCATCACATGATTTGAATAATTTTGTGCAACAAGGTCTTGGGCTAGAGTTAGTGCTTTTTAATCATAAGAAGGGAAAAGGGAAGAAGTCAAGAAAGTCCATTGACAAAAGATAGTTCAAACAACAATGACTTGGATTTGGATTTGCACATGGATAAGTATAGCAGAGTGAAGAGGAATTTGAGGAGGTTGTAACATTTCCCATGTTTTCTCCCCCATAGGAACACCCCCTTTTTTAATTTCAAAAAAAAATTATTATCTTCAGTTCAATTTTTTTTAACCCCTCCTCTCTCTCCCCACCGACAGCACGTTAGGGAGAGAGAGAGAGAGGGAGTGGTGGTGATGGGGGGCATGCAGCCCCCCAGGTGGGAGGGGTGGCCATGCCACCCACCTCCTCCCCGCCCCTATATAAGGCGAGGCCTCTCCCCTCCCCTAATACAGATAGAGGGATACTGCGCCCCCCCTTTCCTACATCGTCACCTCCTGCCTCCAGCAGCCTTGCGGCCCTCGTGTGATAGCTGCGCCTCCCCTCTGGCCTTCCATTCAAGTCTTCACCCCCTGTCCTATTGCAAACAACGCCCCCTAGGGCCTACGATTCAAGTCATCCCCCTAATCGCCAAACGCTGTGGGTTCCCCCCCTGGGGCTCTCGACCGTAGCCACTCCCCTCCCCCCTAATCATCAATCACCGCAGGCCCCCATGAAGAAAAGAGGAGAGAAGAAGAGGGAGTGAGGAGAGAGAAGAGGGAGAGAAGGAGAAGGAGAGAAGAAGAAGGAGAGGGAGAGAGAAGAGGAGAAGAGGGAGATAAGGAGAAGGAGAGAAGAAGGAGTGAGGAGAGAGAAGAGGGAGAGAAGGAGTGGGAGAGAGAAGAGAAGAAGAGGGAGAGAAGGAGGAGAGAAGAAGGAGTGAGGAGAGAGAAGAGGGAGAGAAGGAGGAGAGAAGAAGGAGTGGGAGAGAGAAGAGAAGAAGAGGGAGAGAAGGAGAGAAGAAGGAGTGAGGAGAGAGAAGAGCGAGAGGAGGAGAGGAGGAGAGAAGGAGTGGGAGAGAGAAGGGAAGAAGTGGGAGAGAAGAAGGAGGAGTGGGAGAGAGAAGAGAAGAAGAGGGAGAGAAGGAGAAGGAGAGAAGAAGGAGTGAGGAGAGAAAAGAAGAGGGAGAGAAGGAGAAGGAGAGAAGAAGGAGTGGGAGAGAGAAGGGAAGAAGAGGGAGAGGGAGAGAGAAGTGAAGAAGAGGGAGAGAAGGAGAAGAAGAGAGGAAGAAGTAGAAGAGGAAGAGGAGAGAGACATAGAAGAAGAGAAAAAGAAGAAGAAGAGAGAGAGAGAGAGAGAGAAAGAAGGCGAGGGAGTGAGATTTGGTGAGTAACTTCAGGGAGCCACACTCAAACCACCCCCTCAGCAAAGGACCCCATCCAGTGATCTTTCCTACCCAAACCTGTAGCCCCAAAAATCGTTAAGGTTTGGACTGTCTAATCTCCGCAAGGCAAATGGCTCCCAAGAAGAAAGTAGCCGGAAGCTTAGGTGCCAAAGCTACCGGTAATGTTGGAGATGCGAGCGGAGCGACCAATGCAACAAACACAAATCAAACCCAGGTTCTAAGCTTTAAAATTGATTAAGTATTATTTCTCGTGGATGGAATGAAGGGGTCAGCTACGTGTATGGCACAAGAACGAGTCTTAGGGTTTTTTTGTTTACTCTAAGCACTAGATTGCATGCGTGAAATGGTAGAGTAGGGAATTTGCATAAGTTTATATACATTATAGCTTTTACACACATAAAATGATAAGGTTATCGCCTTACTTCACATAAAATGATAGATTTTTAACGAGTTCAGTGCATGAATAGTCATTTAGAATTCAAGTTTTGCAATCATGATTAAAAGGAACACATGAAATGTTAGTTTCCGTTCATGAGATACACTTGCACCGCTGGACAAAAACCTAGACTTTCATATACGCAAGTCACATGTGATCCGGTGCATTAGGAATAAGTACTCGTTGCTAGAAATGAAGAGAGATAAAGGTCATTTTGGATGTACAACTATACTAAATGCACCATGTGCACGATGGATAAGGTTGATTGGAAAATTCCGCATAGAACCGCACTAAAGAGAAATGGAAGGAACGCATGCATCTAGACTGTAACTTGAAGGCTTAAATGAAGAGTCCTATGTTGCCAAGAGTATTAACCAAACTTGGTTAGAACTAGAAGAATAAAATACCTTTGGTTGGGTTGCGAATGAAGGCATGTCTGTTGCCTTGATTGTCCAGTTAATGCTTGGGATAAGCTAGGATACCATAAGGTAAAACACAAGGAAAAAGGGCAAGTCAAAATAAGTTAACTTACATTTTCTTGCGTAATCTTGTTTGATATTAGTGGGATCTCACCAAGTCGCGAATGATCCAGGATAGATGTTGGGAGCATCTGGAAAAAAGACCCAGGATCGGATGCTAGGAGCATCCGGGAAAAGGGAGCCACACCTTAGCAATCGGTCGTACAAATGACCTCCGAAATGTTCATGCTTGTACTTAGATACATTATTTGATCTCTTTTCTCAAGGAACTAATTCAAGGAAAACACTTAATGCTTCAAGTTAAAAGCCTAGAGGGAGAGGCAGGAACAGTTACCTCCGACTATCTGCCTGGCCCTTTCCAAGGGGGTTATTAGCTGCACCAGGTATATGGACCTAACCCACCAGGAGAGGTCTCTCTGTGGGTGCTGCTTGGAGCGGGAGGATGCTTGGGTGCTAGGGGAGGATCTGGCTGTAAATCCCTTGCCTTCGGGTCCCGCACAAGAGGCCGACGTGACTTGAGATGGGATCTCGAGGCCCGTGTACTAGTCAACGGGCGGAACTTGGAGCAGCAATCATGTAGATTGCTGGGATAGCCTTCGAGCATGATATTGGATGTACTCCATGATTTTGATAAATAAAGAGCAGATATTGGAGAAAAAGAAATTTGCTTGACATTGTTTTTGTGTCAGTGTCTAAGTTGCATGAAGGAACCCATGATTAATTTGATTAATTAAGGAAGCTGCTTTTTCATGTCAAAACATAATGTGGTAGGTAATTAGATAACTAAAGCAAACTAAGGAAAGTGCAGTGGACGTGACTTAGGTCCGTCCTACGATAAGACTATGAAGACCTAGTGTCAGTAGATGTAGAATCCTGATTTATTCTGTTTTAGGGGAAAGGAATGGGACTATGCCGTATGGCAGAGAGGTTGAGCTTTGCATCCCTCTCGTTTCCCATTCTCCATGAACCAAGTGTAGCATGAATCCGCTTCGACTCTGTTGTTCCTATGCAAAGTGGTACATCTGGAGCTCGATGCTAGCTTCTTCCTAGAGACTTTGCTGATAGGAAAGGAACCCTTACCTCAGGTCGATCCCAAGTGGGAACGGCCGGACACTTCCACTCGGTGCAGACTCGGGAAGACCTAGATCGCAAACCCTGTGTCATTCCTTGTGAGTGCCAATCGAAGCCTTCTAGACCCTCCTCCCGATGGGCTACTAAGACCTGTCCCACAAGCGGACAAGCAAACACGTTACAGTTGGTATCAAAGCGAACCAACGGGATCTAAGATTTACAAGGGAACTTAATGGAGGATAATAAAGGGAATAAGGGGACAGTCATGGGAAGGTAAGTGGAATAGAGCAGTGTTTTCTGATTGAAAACATTTCTTTACTCACTTATGGACGCTGAGTTGCAGAGTCATGAAGCATGGAGCAAGTTCTTGGTGTTCCAGGTCATGTTTATGACTGCAATGTGTGCTTTGGATTGTCAACAGAGGCTAGGCATGATGAATATTCTGGACCGCATCTATAATCCTTCACCCCTGTATGCAGAACGGAGATGGATGGGAGAATCAAGGATATACTACATAGCAACCCACCGACTCGCATACCTTCAAACCAACTTGAAGAGAATCAAGTGGATGGAGGATTTAAAGATCATGAAGCTATTCATCTTTGTCGAAGCTCACGCAAATGCAACCCTGCATGTTGGCAGTCGGCAAATCAAGCAGAACAAGTATGTTTATGAAGAAGTGACCCGGGTGATCCCTGCTGACAGGATCAAAGTGCTAGGGCACTATGAGAAGAACGGGTATCAAAGGAAGGGATACCCCGAGCTTCCTATGACTTATTCTTTCATGAAAATCCACGACCCCACTTCATATTATTACTCAATCCCTATAGTAGCTGATTGTAACACAATCCTATTTTCCCAAACTGATGTATCAATCAGCTTGTTTCACGTTTCCAAAATAAAATGTACACAAAGGGTTATGCCCTCATGAATAAATAAGAATTTTTGCTATTATCTATCCTGATTGTAAATGTTGGCAAAGGTGTTAAGTGATTAAGTCACTTGGCTAAAAGCTCTGCAAGTCATATTAACGTAATATGGGAAATGTTTAACATAAAGAATCTTATTGTCCAAATGCAATCCCAAGCGCAGGTTCCAAGTCCGACTTCTGCACTAAGTTCAGCTGTGATTCAAGAGAAGAAGTTCCTTCTCAAACAAATTAAGCCACTTGAGTTTGATGGCAAGGGAAGGACTATTCAAGCCGATGCCGAGATCTGGATTGAGTCCATGGAGGACTACTTTGAGGCAGTAGGAATTGCACCTGCTAACCAAGCCATGCTCGCCAAACTTAAGCTTACAGGCGAAGAAAGACTTTGGTGGAAACAGTGGTGTAGAGACCAAGTGATCTCGGAAGGGACAGTCACTTAGGAGAAGCTTAAGGAAGCTGTGCGAGGGAGGTATCTGCCACCTGCCTACCACACACAGAAGATGAACGAATTCTATGAATTGAAGCAGCTTGGACTATCCCTTTATGCATATTATTCAAAGTTCGTTTCTCTCTTAAAGTACGCACCTCCAATGGATATGACACAATAGGTGTCAAAGTTTTGTGCTGGGTTAAATCCACCCATAAACACCCGCTTGGAATCAATGCGCCTAACGGACCTACAAGACGCACTCATTCGAGATGCACCAATAATGCAGGAGGTGCAGACCAAACCAAGGAACAATAGGACTTGGCCTTATAGAGATCAGAACAAGGGTATGTCGAGGGCTCAGACTAAGAGAGTGCAAGGTTAGAATCTGGGCCAAAGGAAGAAAGCTAGGGCCAATGCTATCAAAAACTTTGTCCCTGACCGCAATCTACGTTGCTTCCATTGCAACGAGCCCGGATACTTCAAAAGGCAGTGTCCCAAGCTTAGCAGAGGACATCGCCAAGGGAAATTCCATGGAGTTGCCCATGGCTAGGGAACCATCGTCATGGCTAGAGGGAGAACCTCCAGTGTTTCCAACAAGGAGCTGGGCGATGAAGAAGATCCATCCATGAGAGGGCAACGGTTCATGCCGCTCTACACGAGAAGGGCCCGAATCACCAATCCTCGGTGATCCAAACTCCATCAGATTATGAAGGTAAAAGCTTTAATACCCTAATTGATTGTGGCAGTACACATTCCTTCATTTCATTGATCTGTGCAAAAAGGCTAGGGATACCCACAATAGACGCACCTACTTTACTTGTGGAATTGGCAAATGGTTGTGAGGTCTTGTGAGGTGCCCGCCCATCCGCTTTCCAGGCACTCTTTTAGCGGTCTATCGAGAAACGAATCTAAGCGTTGCTGCTCGGCACTCCCAGGGAATGTTCCGAGTTTTGTCGCCTAGGGTTTTCCGAATCCGCCTCGCAATGGAACGTTCACAACCGAACCCACTAGGATCGACCTGAAATTTGGGTTCCTAGTTGTCAAGGTCTCTTGTTAGCATTCTACCGTCGGGTATTGGACATCCTACTTTACGCAGAGATACCCAACCCGAAGCAGATCTATGCCGCACTTGGTTCAAAGAGAATGGGAAACGAGAGGGATGCGTTGCTCAACCTCTTTGCCCATAGGGCATAGTCCCATTCCGGTCCCCTAAAACGGCATGAATCGGGTTCTAACCTATCAATACCTAAAGGTCGAATGACGATAAAAACTTGTGAGAAGCCTCCCAGTTCTCTGGGACCACCCTGCCATAGGACGGACCCGTCAGGGGTTCCGCCCACCTGCTTCCCTTAATAGCTTTAGTTTTCTAATTAGGTCCTACCACATTTATGTGTGATACTTAAAATCAGCTTCATTAATTAAGCCTTTTAGGGAACACGGTTCTTTCGCGTAAATTATAGCACAGACACGAAAACAGAGCAAAGCAATCTATTGACAAACAAGATCAAACAAGTTCCTTAACTTATCTTCAAGTTAATCTTTGTCTCCCGCCCATACATGAGAAATTATGTTTCACTTCTGTCCAACAGAAGTATCCCTTCTACCCTGCAGAAGTAACTGGTCCAATTTCACATGGCACCAAAAACTCAATCCTTTATCTAGAATAGGATCTCCCAACATGCCCAGATGTTGGGGGCCACGGAGGTCTTCAACTCCATTCTTGACCTAGCAAGGGGTGTCCAGAGCTCCAACTGACCCACAAGCTATCTAGGAGCGAAACATCATTCCCGTGGTTGGCCTTTTCACCACTCGACCTTCGCCCCGTGAATCGAGTAGTGCCCTCTCGGGTTACTACGCGGTGCGACCATGGAGGTGATCCACCCGTACAATATATCCTTCCTTAATTAAATCCTTTAAGAATCAAGCACAAACAAGGCATTCAGCCTAATATCATTTTCTAAGAAAACATTCCTTTATTCCCATGGCAACTTGTCATCACAGACCCTTGCCATGCATTTACCATAAATTACAAGCACTTGGAATAATCATCCAAACAACAACTAATAACCAGTTGAATGTAAAAGCATTTAGGATATTGTTTAATCAATCAACAAAACCAATTGCATTCTTTCCAAAACAATGCAAGAATAGATTATATAACATTTCCATCGTATATTTGCTCTTCCCCTTGGGATCTAAGAGCAATACTATGCGAACATGATCTTAACACTTCCTTCCTTTGGCTAGGGCATATGTTAAGGGTTCAAACACTATTCATGATGTAAGTTCTATGGGTCACTTACCTTGATTGATAACCGAGCCCTGGATTTGGGTTGGCAAAAGTCATCGTTATCCAACGGATCTCAAGACATCTTAGTTTTAACCCTTATGATTAATTTCTTGTACTAGCTCTTAGTCAAGTCATGAGGTAACTAGAAAATTATCCTCATATATCAAACATGTCATAGGCATAACGTATAAATACTTGATAAGATAAGTGCGAGATGATCTCAAGTAATTAGACTCTAATAGGCCTTGCATTGACCTAGAATCTAGTTTTTCTTAATATTTGGCCTCTTAGGCTAAGTACTTTTGAAGTATCTAAACTTTAAACTAGTACTTTCTATTCATGATTCTCAATGTCATATTCTTTTAGTAATTATGCTATTTATAACCCTTGACTATACTTTAATCTAACACTTGTAGGCCCAATCTTTTAATGTCATTCTTTTGACGACTATGCCATTCATATTGCTTGACTAATTCTTCCTTGTAATTGCTCTACTAGCAAATAAGTCGGTGCAATTATCTTCCCTTGGTATATGCACTTCACAAACTCCATCTTCCGAGTAAGCGAGATGAAATTTATCATTTCCCATGACCTATACTCGTGCAATAGTATGGACTTAACGTATCTCATACAAGAATCAAAGCAAGCATCTATCAACTTGAAAATACATTACTTACGACCAAAATTATAGTTGGATTGATAGTGATGCCTTTGCCCGAAGCCTTGTTGTTGGTTGCGGGATTTTCATCCGCATGCGACATTCTTCGCTTGGAGGCCATCGTCTGCAAATAGACTCAAGAGATTAAGAAGGTAGAATAGATTCAAGATGGGAGATTGTAAGAGAAGATGGTTAAGTCGAGGATCGAGATAGAGGGAATTGAGCTAATTCTCTTCCTTGCAGCCTCTCGGGGTGACTCTTCTCTCTCTCTCTCTCTCTCTCTCTCTCTCTCAAGCTCTCTTTCAAGCTCTTCCTCACAATCTCTTGGAGGGGTATCCTTCTCTCTACCTCTCTCTCGTAGCCTCTCGGGGTCTCCTTATGCTTTTTATGCCTCTCCCATGCCTCATATTTATAGTGAATTAGAGAAGAGTGCTTGTGGTTGAGAAGTGGAGCTCTTTATGGAGGGGGATCTTGGAAAGATCAGTGATCTGATGCTCAGATCATAAATCTGATGGTTCCATTGGCTCCGAAAGGGGGGTAATACCCCAAGACACTTGCCAAGACACTTGGTTAGACAGCTCTTAGTTCACTCTTTCTTTTCTGTGTTCAAAGTGCTATCCACTGCCTGTGTACTGCGATCGCGGCGCGTGCGATTTCGCAAATCCTCTCTTTTTTTTTTCTTTTTATAAAATCTCCAAACTAACTAAAATATCACTTGTCTTTTCTTTTAAATGATATCTAGTTCTAAAAATCTCCATATCTTTTTTAGGATAATATCTAAAATATCTAAAATATACAAGTTTTGCCCAAAATCTAATATTTTTAGACCATCTAAACTATACACATTATCCTAGTGATTAATATAACTCATAAGTCTCGTTCACGTTGTAATTTACATGAAGGGTAGCTACGGTCTTTGCCAATTCGAGAAAAATATCGAATTTACGACTCTTGATTTTTCTAAATAAAATATTTTAAATTAAATAAAAATTATCAATAATTAATGTTAGTTAGTTTTTACCTTAGTTAGTCTTTAGTTAGTAATCTTACTAACTTATTAATTGACTAACTAACCAACTAGCTTTTATTGTGCAGAGATATTACAGGTCTCTTGTACTAGGCAAACTGCTAAGGTGAAATTCCTACTGGGTGGGAAGCCAACTTCGGTGAGATTCAGGGTAATGAACCTAGGTGTCCATGAATGTTTACTCGGAATGGATTGGCTAATACCCAATGATGCCCACATCCACTGTGGAAAGGGCCAAGTCTCCTTCTGAAATTCTGAAGGGGAACTAGTTACAACTCAAGGAGAGGCTGGTAAGCCAAAAATACAGCTAGCAAAAGCAACATGGATAATAAAAGGAGTTATAAAGGGCCTACCTGTCTATCTGATTAAACTGAATAAGCTAGATCAGAATCAAGAATCTGGGGAAGAACCTTCATGGTTAAAGGAATACGCAGACATATTTCCTGAAGATCTAACGGAACTTCCTCCTCAAATGGAAGTCGACTACGAAATCAAGTTGGCACCAGGAGCTACACCAGTTCGCAAAGAGGCCGTATAGGATGTCCATCCCGGAAGCTATTGAACTAAAAGAGCAACTCAAGCAACTGTTAGACCAAGGCTACATCCGTCCTAGCAGTTTGCCATGGGGAGCTCCAATGATGTTCCAAAAGAAGAAAGATGGAACACTTCGTCTATGCATTGACTACAGAGGGTTGAATCAATCAACCATCAAAAATAAATACCCCATTCCAAGAATAGATGAATTACTTGACCATCTTCAAGGTGCAAAGATCTTCTCTAAGATAGATCTCAGATCTGGATATTATTAGATAAGGATCAAGGAAGAAGATATCTCGAAGATTGCATTCAGCACAAGGTACGGACACTTTGAATTCCTAGTGATGTCATTCGGGCTAACGAATGCTCCTGCTACCTTCAACAGGTTAATGCAAGCCATCTTTAGGCCCTATCTTGATGACTTCGTACTCATCTTCTTTGATGATACCTTAGTCTACTCTAAACAGTAAAAAGATCATGAACCCAGCAGCTTCGCATTGTTCTTGAAACAATGAGAGCACACAAGCTTTATGCCAAAAAGAAGAAGTGTACCTTTTTCAAGCGATAGATTGAATATCTGGGATTCATTGTATCAGCGGAAGGAATTTTAGTAGATCTAGCTAAGGTCAGAGATGTTCTGGAATGGCCAACACCAACTTCTATCAAAGAAATACGTAGCTTTCTTGGATTGACAGGATGGTACAGGATTTTCATCAAAGATTATGCTTTGATTGCAGCACCTCTGACTGATCTACTAAAGAAGCAAGTAGCAATTGTATGGTCACCTCCCGAACAGACCAACTTCTTCCTAGAGACTTTGCTGATAGGAAAGGAACCCTAACCTCAGATTGATCCCAAGTGGGAACGGCCGGACACTTTCGCTCGAGGCAGACTCGAGAGAAGACCTAGATCGCAAACCCTGTGTCATTCCTTACGAGTGCCATGAGGAGCCTTCTAGACCCTCCTCTCGATGGGCTGCTAAGACGTGTCCCACAAGCGGACAAGCAGACACGTTACAGAGGTAGGGAAGAAGCCCAAGAAGTCCAAGAAGAAGGACAAGGGCCACCAATTCTCAAAGGGAACTTGCAAATCTGCTAAAAATATCCTTGAGTGTACTGTGCAATAATTCGGGCTACTTGCTGGCCGATTGTGGTCTCAATGCTAGTAAGACTTCAACTCATAATACTGAGGTTTGTTGGTACAAATTGCACAATCTAATGGTGGGATTTCCAATCCAAAAGGGAATCTACCTAGTACCAACTAGAGTGCTCTAGGGCTATTGAACATGTAGGTGCTAGCAGTCACTTATACTCAACAAGATTTTCTGACTTCTAGTATGGGTCGCGGATGTTCCCCTTAGAGATAGAAATGTGTTTTTTGCATGCAAGAAGGGAACTGGTAAGTGGAATCTCTAGATGCCTAGGGGTATGATGCTCAAAAACTAAGAGGATAGGAGACAAGATCTATACCTTCTGTGAGCACCATGGAAAATAGAAGAGATTTTGAAGCCAACATTGCAAATGATGACTTGCTCTTGTAAAGAGTTGTCAAATTAGGACCCCGAGCTTGCAGGTTGATCCTCGTGGGGATAGTCGATACCTTCCGTTACGGGGTGGACTCTAGGAAACCTAGACGATAGACCCTGTGCATTCTCGTGAGTGCCGAGCGAAGCCATCTAGGATAGTTCCCTGATGGACCACTAAAACCTACTACTAGGGAACTGTTAGGTAGGCACGTGACACACACACACACACACACACTCTCTCTCTCTCTCTCTCTCTCTCTCTCTCTCTCTCTCTCTCTCTCTCTCTCTCTCATATTAGTGGTTGTGCAAGCAACACAATAGCAAGCAACAAAGAGAAATCTCTCTCTCTCTCTGTGCATGTGCGTGCTCATGTGCAACACCAATGATAGAGCAAGTGGGTGTTGGCAAGCGGGTGAAATGATACACGAGGCAAACTGCATGCGTACATGTGAGCAAGTGACAATGTTCATTCGTCCTTTCACACCCTCCCCCTCTCTCTTTATCTCACCAAAGAGAGGGCAAAAAAGAAAAAAGAGGGCGAGGAAGAGAGAGAGAGAGAGAGAGAGAGGGGGGGCGAGAGAGAGGAAAAAAGAAAAAAGAGGGGGAGAGAGACAAGGGGAATAGGAGAGAGAAAAAAAGGGGAGAGATAGAGGAAAAAACAAAAGAAAAAAAGAGGAGAGACATAGAGAAGAAAATGAGAAAGGGGAGAGAGAAAAGAAAATAGAGGGAGGAAGTGAGAAAGGGAAGAAAAAAGAGGAGAGGGAGGGAGGAAGGCATACACACACATATATATAGAAGAGAAAGAGAGGGAGAGAGGGAAAAAGAGAATGGTGAAAAGAGAGAAAAACGAGGAAGAGGAAAGACAAAACGGGAAGGGGAGAGAGAGAGAGACAGAGACAGAGAGAAAGAGGGAAAAAAGAAAAAAGAGGGGAGGAGAGAGAGAGAGAGAGAGAGAGCAAGAGAAAGAGAGGAAAAACAATGAGAGAGAGAGAGAGAGAGAAAGAGAGGAAAAAGAGAAAAGAGAAAATAAAAAAGAGAGGAGAGAGAAAGAGAAGAAAAAAAGGAGAAGATAAAGGATAGGGGAAGAACCAAAGAAGTAAACTTACCTCACTTTGCCACAAAGTGGCATGGCATTAGTAGATACCTTCTGCATGGCAACTTCACTTTGCCACAAAGTGACCTAGCATTCATAACTACCTTTGAAAGTGATTTCATTCTTGCACAAATGAAGCCAGAGCTTGGTAAATATATTTACAACAAAGGAAATTATAAGTGAGAAAATATTTGGGATTAAACTCTATGAAGCTGGAGGACTATGATTGCATTGCTAGGAATTATATCCTAAAGAGGGACAAGAACAAATGGTTGCATCTAGTATTTCATAAGGAAACGGACACATGGCCCATGCTTTGTAGTAACTTAAATGTTGGGCTAAGTGGAGATCCAAACTAGGACATTTAACTAGGTAGATGAGGGATTTTTAATAGCCTAATTTCTTGTGTATTATGAAGACGTAGGATGGTTGGTGTCTTGTAACCCTTGAGGTACTCATAGAACTTGGAGGAAGAGGCTAAAAATGCATGGAAGGCTACCCCTTCATGTAAACTTAAGATGTTGATTTGGAGAGTTGTGCAAAATGAGCTTCCCACCAAGGATCACTGAAGAACTATATGATGGTGTTCCCTATGTGCCCTTTCTATAAAAGCAGTGAAGAAATTGTTAAATATCATTTTTGGCATTATAAAGAAGTTAACTCTTTGCATGGGAAACTAATGAAGGCTATTGAGGACCTTGGTCTTCATTCTATTATTGGATGGAAGCAAGCTTTGCTTGCAAAGTATAGTAACCTAAATTATGATTTTTATAAGTTTTTGTCTATTTTAAGGGTGATGGTTATTCCAACAGTTTGGATATTTAGAGAATGTGCTTTTTGGAATGATTAAAAATGATACTTGAAATATGAGAAGGATTGAAGCTTGCTTGGAAGATCTATGGCAAGAGAGCAAGAGCAAGAAAGAGAGAGAGACCAAATGGAGTCTCCAATAGTCACAATGTGTGACCAGACCTTCCTTTATTCAAACTGTCACTAAAAGAATAAAGAATAAAGTGACGGTGACAGGCATCCACCACCTACAGCGTGCAGTGGCAGGTACTATCAATGTAGTAATACACAGGCCGCTAGGCAGAGGCGCCTTTAACCCCAATAGTACAATGTAGACATGTACAACAAGATGAGGAAAAACATCATCTCATCCAATGCCCATCAATCTCCTGGGGAAGGCAAAGCGCTCAGTAGTGAGGCTTTTTATGAGTAGATTTGCAAGATTTTTGTTAGTGGAGATCTTGACGAGGTCAACAAACTTGTCCTCCCGGACCCCACGTATGAAGTGATACCTCACCTCAATGTGTTTCTTCTTCGCACAGAAGGCCGAATTCTTGCCTAATTGAATAACACTCATAGAACCTGAATGCAGTGTAGGTATAGAATCAATCCCAAGGTCATGAACAAAATGGCCCAACCATATAGCCTCCTTGCAAGCCTCAGTGGTTGCAACATACTTGGCCTCAATGGTAGAGAGAGTCGTACACTTCTAAACCCTGGACATCCAAGAGACAGCACCTCCAGCATAGGTGAATATATAGCCAAAAGTGGACTTCCTACTATCTGCATGTCCTGCATAATCGGAGTTTGTGTACCCCACAACTCCTATATCTTGGTTGCCATAGTAAATACACATATATGATGTGCCCTTCAGGTATCTCATGATACCCTTCATAGCATCCCAATGTTTCTTGCCAGGTGTACCCATATAGTGTGCCACAATACCAATTGCAAAGGCAATATCTGGATGAGTGGCTATCATGGCATACATCAAACTACCCACAGCTTATGCATAAGGGATCTTGGCCATCTCGACCCTGTCCTCATCTGTCTGCGGACAATCAGCATATGAAACCTTCACATAAGAAGGTAATGGACAGCCAATAGGCTTAACGTCCTGCATTCGGAAATGCTCAAGGACTTTATGAATGTACTCCCTCTATGAGAGGTAGAGTAGTCCTTGATGCATGTCGCGCTTAATGTACATACCAAGAATGTGATAGGCATGTCCCAAATCCTTCATCTCAAAGATCTTCTTCAGTTGAGATTTAAGAGCATCCAATTCATCATGCTCTTTCCCTGCTATCAACATATCATCCATATAAAGTACCAAAATAAGCAATGAGCCATCACGGGCTGTCTTCATGTAAAGACATGGATCCATAGCACTCCTGTTGTAGCCCTGTGACTGCATAAAGGCATCAAACTTATGATACCACTCCCTAGGTGCCTGCTTCAAGCCATAAAAACTTTTCTTTAACTTGCACACTGGGTGCTCCCTACCAGGTTCTTCAAAGCCCTTGGGATGCTCCATGTAAATCTCATCATCATTTTAACCAACTGTGAATTTCAATTTTCTTTGTGAACCAATCATAGCTCCAAGATTAAGCTGCATCCATGTCCTCATCATGCAAACATATGAGTCTGGATCTTCTCTCCTATTGCATGTTATAAAGTTGAGGGTACATGCAAATATGTATAGTATATAAGAATCTTAACATGAAACCTCAACATGCCCCCCCCCCCCAAAAAAAGGGAGAAAACACACACACACACACAAAAAGAAATGACCCCTTGTGACCAGTAGAGTAGTTGTTAGGTATGAAGGTGTCAACAAATATTTTGCATGCATTCAAGGCACACCTTCAAATTTGCATCTAACCAAAGATCTCAACCTATTTCGCTACATGCCTCAATGTTGGGCTAGCCTACCAAATCAAATGATTATTGGATAACAACTTTCTTTGTTGCACATTTAGAGATTATGTTTTTAGTTTTAAAGAGAGTAGAAAGAAAATTGTGCACACGCACATTTTGCACATCTTGTAGTGCCATCCTATTGTGTTGTGAAGCACAACTTAGTGTACAAATGCATTTTATTTTATAGAGCTGAGTGATGCAACCTAACACACTTGTTGCATGCAATAACAACATCAAAAGTACTTGCCATGAACCAATTTACAAGATTTGCATTAGAGATCCAAGGACAAAAATAAAAGCTATATATAGACCAATGGCTATTGTAAAGGGGGTTCTACAAGTTTGAGGCTTTTCTAGAACTCACCAAATGTAAGTACTTTCTATAGTACCATGAAATTAAAGGATATGCCCACATTTTCTATGCTTGAGTCTATTTACCCAATATATTTATTGTCCTATTTATGATGGTATAATAGAATTGAGGCCTTGGTGTTTACTGTGCATGGGTCACATCTCATCTCATGTCAAATATGACACTTGTAAGCTTGCCTTTACATGATAAGGACTTGGATGCACCTTAATCATGGAAGTACAATTAACTATCTCATAGTAGATGATATGGCAAATATGCCTTGGGTAATATTTGTTTGTGCACATGATAATCTACTCGCAAGGACAAAAATAAGGGTTATCTATAGACCAATGGTTATTTTAAAGGGGGTTCTACAAGTTTGAGGCTTTTTCTAAACCATTTTCAAAACAAAATCAAGACTTGAAATTCACCAACTCTAAGTACTTCCTTCAATACCATGACTAATTCAAAATATTTTCCCACTTTTAATACTTATGTCTATTTATCCAATCCATTCGTTGTCCTATTTACACCCCTACAATAAAATAGAGGCCTTGGTCTTTTCCCTGCAATGGGCACACCTGATTCTATGTCAATGATGGTACTAGTAAGCTTGCCTTGCAAGATAGCTAGGTGTGTGAGAAACTAAGAGTAGAATCATAGAGAAGATAAGGTAAACTTGTAACATTTGACATCCTCTCAACACTTTGCATGGTCAATGGCCTCTCTTTAATCACTAGACTCTCAAGGCCTCTCCATTTCAAACCTAGCACTATGTAGCTCCTTTTACTATGTGGCCAAGTTGGAAGCATTGCAACAAAAGCCACCAATGCAATGAATTTTCACAAACATGAAGCCTACCTAGCCCATGGAGGACCTCTCTCTCTCTCTCTCTCTCTCTCTCTCTCTCTCTCTCTCTCTCTCTCTCTCTCTCTCTCTCTCTCTCTCTCTCTCTCTCTCTCTCTCTCTCTCTCTCTCTCTCTCTCTCTCTCTCTCTCTCTCTCTCTCTCTCTCTCTCTCTCTCTCTCTCTCTCTCTCTCTCTCTCTTCAATGCAAAATGCTCAATATTAAATGCAAAAGTGTCAACATTTAATTCTTAAACTATTTTTATGCCATTTCATGTACCCTCACTTTCATCACATGCAATGGGAGAATATGCAAACCCATGTGTTTACATAATGAGGATACAGATGCACCTTAATGTTGGAGGTGCGATGGGCTATCTCAAAGTAGATGGCATAACAACTATGTTGTGTGCAATATTTGTGTGTGTGCATGTGCAGGCATGTGCCCTAATAAGGGTTGTATAGATCAATCATGACATTAAAGGGGTTTCTATAAGTTTAAGGCTTTTATTTAAAAAATTTGGAACAAAATCAAGACTTGGAATTCAACAATTTTAGGCACTTCCCATAGTACCATGACGAATTTTAAAAGTTGTGCCCACCTTTTTAATGATTGTCTCTATTTACCCAACATATTTTTTGTCCTATTTACACCCTTATAATAGAATTGAGGCCTTGGTTTTACCCTGCATGGCATGCACCTCATCCCATGTCAAAGATGGTACTTGTAAGCTTGCCTTGTAAGATAACTAGTGTGTGAGAAACCAAGAGGAAAGCAAAGAGAAAAGCCAAACTTGTAAGAGTTCACATCCACTGACACTTTGCATGTCTAATGGCCTCTCTTTAATCATTAGAGTCTTATCACCTCTCCATTGCAAACCTAGCACTTTGTATCTCTTTACCAATGCAATGATTTTTCACCAACATGATGTCTAACCCATCCAAATGCATTTTCAACTCCTTACTAATGCAATGATTTCTCACCAACTTGATACCTAGCTAGCCTATGATAACCTCTCTCCCCATACAAATGCATGTGCCAACATTTAGTTGTAAATTGTTTTGTGCTTTGTTTTAAGTTATTAAGAAAAATAAGGGATTTGGAATCGCTATACTAGGTTATTGGAATCAATGATGGGTGGCACATAAAAGGATATGTGGAATAGATATCTTATAATTGTATTATTATATCATTTGTACTACAATGCTTAACCTCTTTTGAGTATAATTATGCACTACCAATTTGTGTGCGTGCACTTCGCACGCACGGAACGCTAGGCCGCTTTGCAGTAACTTCATTGCCCTGAAGCGGCAAGCGAAGTTGCCATGCTATCGCATGGTAACTTCACTCAACAATCCATTTCTCATCTTTCGCTCTCCTCTTTTCCCTCTCTGTTTCTAATTGCTCTCTCTCTCTCTGCCTTCTATTTTAGTTTATTTTTTCTCCTCTCCTTGTTCTCTCTCACTCTCTCTCTCCTTTTTTCTATCCCTGCTTCTCTCTCTCTCTCTCTCTCTCTCTCTCTCTCTCTCTCTCTCTCTCTCTCTCTCTCTCTCTCTCTCTCTCTCTCTCTCTCTTATTCTCCCCCTCTCTCCTCTCTTTTCATTTTTTTCTTCTTCTTCTCTCTCTCTCTTCATTTTCTTTTTAAAATTTTTATTTTCTCTCTCTCCTCTCTTTTTTTTCTCTTTCTCCTCTATTTTTTATTCTCTCTCTTTAAATTTTATATTTTCTCTCTCTATAATTCTCACTGCATGTTCTCTCTCTCTCTCTCTCTCTCTCTCTCTCTCTCTCTCTCTCTCTCTCTCTCTCTCTCTCTTTCTCTCTCTCCTTTTATTCTCCCTCCTCTCTCCTCTCTTTTCATTTTTTTCTTCTTCTTCTCTCTCTCTTTATTTTCTTTTTAAATTTTTTATTTTATCTCTCTCTCCTCTCTTTTTTTCTCTTTCTCCTCTATTTTTTATTCTCTCTCTTTAAATTTTATCTTTCCTCTCTCTATAATTCTCACTGCATGCTCTCTCTCTCTCTCTCTCTCTCTCTCTCTCTCTCTCTCTCTCTCTCTCTCTTCTTCTTTCTTTCCCCCCTCTCCTCTCTTGTTCTTCTCTCTCCTCTTTTTTCCTTCTTTTTTCTTCTTCTCTCATTAAATTTCTTAATTTTTTTCTCTTTCTTTTAAATTTTATATTTCCTCTCTCTATCATTTTCTCTTTGTGTTTAAATTCTCTCTCTTCTTCTTCTTCATTTCTCTCTCTCCTTTTCTTCTCTCTATCTCTCTCCCCTCTCTTCTCTCTTTTCCTTTTTTCTCTTCCTCTCTCTCTCTCTCTTAAATTTTATATTTTCTCTCTCTATAATTCTATTTCTCTCTGTTCCCCCTCTCTTTGTCTTTTTCTCTTTCTTCTTCTTCTTCTTTTTATCCTTCTCCTTCTTCTTCTTTTATCTCCCTCTCAAAGTGTGTGAAAAACTATGTCCAAAAAACTTTAAATTAAAAAGTTTTTAAAAACATTTAATTAAACCTTTTTAAATTAAAAAGTTTAATATAAGAGAGAGAAACATAGGCTCTACACATGAGAGAGAGAGGGGAGGAGGAGAAGAAAAATGTTTAATTAAAAAAGACTATTCTCTTTCCTCTTTCCCCCCTCCTCTCTCCATCTTCTTCTTTTTATCATTTTTCTTCTTCTTCTTCTTCTTCTTCTTATTCTCTCTCTCTCTCTCTCTCTCTCTCTCTCTCTCTCTCTCTCTCTCTCTCTCAAAGTGTGTAAAAATCTATGTTTGAAAGACTTTAAATTAAAGAAAAGCTTTTAAAAATATTTAATTAAAAGAAAAGTTTAATCTGAGAGAGAGAGAGAGACAATTTTTATTTATAAAGAAGTTTGATTTAATTAAAGGAGAGAGAGAGAGAGAAAACCTAGGCCCTACAAATGAGAGAAAGAGAGGGGGGGGGAGGAGAGGAATTTAATTAAAAAGGGGAAAAGAAAGAGAGAGATTATAAGTGAGAAAGATGGGAGGGGGTTTTAATTTTAAAAAGGAAAGGGAGAGGGGGAGCTTTAATGAAAAAAGGGAGGGGAAAGAGAAAAGGAGAGCTTACACATGAGAAAGAGGGGAAGGGAAGTGGTTTTGATTTAAAAAAAGAGGTTTGGAAAAGGGGGTAAGGTTTGGGGCTTTTCGAACCTACAATGAAAATAATATAGTAGTATGATTTAGTTGATGAAAAAATAGAAAGAATAGGGTTTTAAATTCAACAAGTTTGTTAAATATGAAACAACTTTCACCTTGTGCTAAATCAACCAAACATCACTCTCTATTAAGTTTGTTTTCCTTTGATTGAAAGTATTTGGTAATAGCAATTTGGTTTCTACTCTGCTTGTAATGTGTTCACTCATATTTCAAAAGGTGAATATTTATAGAATATTTGTTTACTACTTGCCTTTCACATTTAATGAATTGTTATTTTTCATCGCATTTTAAGGTACAAGGATTCTCCTAGCATGAACTAAGGCTCTGTATTACTATTGAAGTAATGTAACAAATTGTTATTTTCATGACATCTTAAGATACAAGTGTTTGCAGAGCATGAACCAAGTACAAATTTAATTTATCTATTGAGGGTCATAAGGTAAGAGAATGTTATGTTGGTCCTTAGCATATCCTACCATTGGAATTTGAAGTATGACATCAAGTTGTTGAAATTAAAATGAATGTCCCTAGTTGAGAACACCTTACATTCTGGAAAAGTGATTGATGTGCTCTACTTTTGAAACAACATTGTTATTATAATTTAAGGTCTCTTTTGAAAGAATAAAAAGGCTTGTACTAACAAAATAATCAATGAATGGGAAAATATATAATGCTAGGACAAAGAAGGTTTGAGATTCAAGAGTCTTAAAGTCACATTTAGTTTGCTTATTAAATAAATTCTAGCAACAAAAAAGAATGCTTTAATTTTTTTAAAAGACTGGATGGATCTTATAACAAGTTTATGCCTATATTCCATATTTCTTTGAAAAGTAAAACTTTTGGGTGACATTTCAATGTTTCAAGGATAAAACATAGAACATCTATCAAAATGTTGAACACAACACACCTTTAAGTAAGAGATAACTAGGATTAATTACCTTAGTCATCTGATACTTATATTATTCAAAAGGTGGAGCACTTCACATAACTATTTTCCTTTCATGAAAAAAGATTTTAAGCACACCCCCCTTTATATTGTAGATCAAACATGTTTAAGAAGCAAACCTTGAACATTACTTTTGGCTTATGAATATTCTTATTTCATTGATACTTTTTTCTTCTAATTTCTAAAGCAACTTGTTTCACTTCTACTAAATAGTAGTGTTTGGGGAAAAATAAGTTCAAAATTATCTTAAAGCCAACTCGAGTTTCACAGAAGCCTTCTCAAAATTGTGTGAGAAAGAAAAATGTCTTCCTAAAAAATCCATAGTTTTTATTATAATTTTCCAAACCAAGGTGAGAAAACCTATTCAAATTTGCAAATCTCTAGTTTGACTAAAATAAGAAGGATTTATATATGGTTCAACAAAAAGAATTTATTGTCCCCTAATAAATATCCTCCTCACTCACTCCTCATGTAAGCTAAGCCACCAAATAGAGTAGGAGATATGGAGACCTTGTGAGACTATATGCTTCAATCCTCCTCAATGAGGACTAATGTGGAGCATGCAAATGCTTAATCCCTCATGTCATAAGTTCATCTCTCACCACAAATCTCATGTGCTAAAGAGCTACATATTAGAGAAAAGGCAACCACAAACTCACGTCAAAGTCCTCCCACTTCCTTTTGGTCTCACTCAAAGCTTCCTTGACCTTTGCCCAACACTTCTTCCCTATGAAGCCTTCACACTTACTCATGGGAAGAGAGAAAAATAGTAGCAAAATGAGAGAAATGGAATAGAAGCACTCAACAATCAACTCTCTCACCTCTCACTCACAAGTCTCACTCACTCTCTCAACATGAAGCTCTCAAGAAAAGAGAAGAAGACTCTAGCTCAAGAGGAAGGATTGCTCACAATGGCAAAAATTCCATCACACAATATGAGTTTACATCTTTTAGAGGTATCATCTTAAAACCATAGATGTACTATTGTTCATGCCTCTTCCTTATAAAATGGTGTAGAGTGGCCCCAAATGGCTATGAATAAGATAATGTTAAGTCTTTTGGCCACTAATATTTATGTAGCATGTTTATAAGAATAATTGATCGACTCATTAGTATCTACAAGTAACTTAGATTTGCAATGCTCCTCATATTTAGGGCACTTAGCTTAGCTTGGCCTTCAAATAACTTTCAGTAGCTTTGTGTTGTCTACTTCTCTTAATTTCCATGGATGCCTTTATGCTTTTACGCCTTTCTAGATTTCCATTAACAATCATCACCTAGAAACTTGCCTTTACCATGATGTTAAGACATGCATTACTTATCTATTTCCAAACACCTTGCCATATTTTCAACACAAAAAACAATTGCTTCTTCTTCACATCCCAAAAAAGGGAAGATTCTCATAACTTATCCTAAAGTGGACACACTTCTTCAAGTAAGCAAGGTCCAAAGATTGGCTACAGTCCTACCCAAAGAAAACTAAAGAGTAGAAAACATGCTTGCTCCTTTCAAATGCAAAGTCAATAATACATAACATGTAAATGTAAACAAAATGAGAAATTTAATAAAAGGAATTGAGTGAAATAAGGGGATGCACAAGAATGTAAAGAGTATAGCTACATGTAAAGGACTTTTAGTAGAATTTACATATAAGACTAGAAATTGTAAAAATAGTATTCTATGTTTAGGAAAATGACCAAAAAACTAAAGGTCTCCACATTTGCTATACAAACTAATAAGGGAAGTGGATCGGTTTGATAAATTAGACCAAATCTCTAGCACTGTCATTTGGAAGTACATCATATTACCATGTTTGTGTACTATACTTTACACACCCCTCCCTTTAGAGGAATCATGAGACCCTCCCCTTATAAGTAAGTGTGCTAATGATATTTCAATTTACTTTTTCTAGGGTTTTAGTGGTATGTGAATTTTTAGATTTTAAACGCATTAAAGTCATCAAGTATTTTTCATAGATACTGGGATTGAATTTTATATTTGTCTTTCAAACATACATTCATTTACCAAAATTCAAGTGCACCAAGATAAGGCCATTCATGCTTGAGAATACTAATCGTGCTACCATAAAACACATAAGATCTAATAAGAATTACATTCAAGAATACTAACAAGATTTAGTCCATGAAAGCAACTTAGTATTGGTGCCATTATGGAGTACAAATTGGGAAGTGTGTTAAACGTATCTTGGGACATATTTCTCTTATTGGTAATAAGATGAGAAACCCAAGATAAATCCATACGTTTTCTAGTACATGGGAAGGGCTATTAAAGGAATCAATAAGTGTCTTCAAATTTTGAAGCCATACATTGAAGGTTAAATGTATTAAATGTTAAATATATTAAATTATGTGATTCTCTTTAAATTATTCCTTCAAGACGTTTTACATGTACTACTCCTTTACACAACCATCATGTCATGGAAGGGTGGATGGAAAAGCTAAAAAAGAAAAGAGAAAAGTTCTACTATGACAACATTATATGGCAGAGGAAGGTTGTCAAGGTGTTGCTCTTTTCTCCAAGTTCTAAAGAGAACTACTCTGAACTACATGAAGTGTACAAAAATAATGAATGTGAACTACATAAAGTTCTAAAGAGAACTACTCTAAATTACATGAAGTGTACACGATAATGATGTAATGACAATAGAAACTTTAAGCTAAAATTATGCACACACATCATGTGAATGACAAAAAGGAATTCCTTTACATTTACATGCTTGATCAAAATGCACTTAGTATATCTCTACTTTTGGAAAATAGCTAGTTTATATTTAAATGGATCTATACACATCAAAATGCTTAAAGCATACCTTAATCTTTGGAAATTTTGATCTACATAATAGCTAAGCATGTGGTTTATTTGGCATGTCAATTAGAAACCCTATCACTAGTAACTAGCCTTTTCTACTCTTTTAGCCTTGCTCTTTTAGACCTCAGTGGAAATTAGGGATAAGGCACAAAGGTAAATGTTCATCAATTGATAGAAAACAAAAAGATGTGAAGATTTTGTATCTTGACTTGAAAAATCTTGCAAATGAGGAATGACCATTATGGTAAGATGAGCATGCTAGATATAAAACAAAATGAAGTGAAATGATGCCAATATCTTTATTATTCTCTTTCTTCTCTACTTTAACAAAACCTTCAATTAAAAAGAGGAAATATAAGTGCACAAACTTCGACTTTAATGTGTCTAAAATCTAGGAAAACTATGAGAAAAGTGCACAAGTGCACTAACCTAGGGTGGTTGGACCCCCTATTATCAAGTTAGAGCATTAAAATAGGGCAATGGTAGGTTGCTCAGAGATTGATAGAACCTTTCCAAGTAATTTTGAAGAATGCTAAGTGAGTGGGAGCACAAGATTGCAAGGGAGACTCTTCACTCTTGCAAATGACATTTGATTAGGCCTTCGACATCCCTTTTAGGTCGACAGAAGTGGAATCAAGAATGATAGGGTTCATGTTTAAGAAGGGAACAACTCCAACTGAATTTGAGACTAGTGGCCTAACCCCACCATAACATACTCCAGGAAGCATTGAGCAAAGTCCTGATCAAACTCTGTTAGAAATTGTTTTGGAGATGTTGAGAATGAAGGCATCAAATGCACCAACACATGGGTAACCATAGTAGTTTAGTATATGTCACGCATTAGATTGGTCCAACTCTGGCAAAAAAAATAGGGAGACAACCTGGTGTGAAATGTTGAAAGTCTTGGCCTATAGGTAGAGCGCCTCCACTAGAAACTTCAAGATGTGGAGCTTTGATTGTTGGGACTCCTACACATTGCATAGCCAATACTTACTAACCACCATTAGGGCACCAAAGAGCTTCTCCATTTGGGGCAATGTCAAAGTAGATGGTGGCTCGAGGCTCCTAGATGCACTGTGAGGTAAGCTATTAGGGCACCAAAGAGCTTCTCCATTTGGGGCAATGTCAAAGTAGATGGTGGCTCGAGGCTCCTAGATGCACTGTGAGGTAAGCTATTAATGTCAATGAGAGGCCCTCCATGAAGACGAATGAAGACATGGGTAGCTGCAAGGTGCACTAGTGTGACCACCCATGTCAATGTCATGAACTGGTATAAACACAATGCTTGCACCGACTCTTGCACTACATCCCTACACTCAATTAGTACAATTGTAACCCTCTCAAACAAGATCTAAGAGCCACCTCCCATGGCAATAACAAAGAGGGTATAAGCATACAGAGTAGAAGATTATGAGGATGTGGGCGAGCAAGAGGGGAGAGCATAATCGCAAAGAAGGAGAACACAGATGTCAAACATGGCCAAGGCAACTTTATTTTGTGAAATGAAGAATTGGTGTTTCGCACTAGCAAGAAAGTAACTAATGCATGTGCACCATGTCATCATCTAAGGCTATGATGAATCATTAATATTGTCTATGCTTTGAAACTTTGTACTACCACCACAAAGAGCATGTGCCCCGAACCATGAGTGGGCACATTTAAAACATGCCATGTCAACGAAACCTAGAAAACAAGTATCATGGAGAACTTGGATGCTAGTGATCATCAAAACTGTCGGAGCTACCAAAGGGACTAGAGCATATGTCAAGCCCTCCAAAGCAGAAGAACCTATAATAAACTGTAGAGCTATTAGATCTAGCTCTGCCTCTTCCTCTGGCAAAAAAGGGCACCTAGCCCATTTGCATGGTAATGTTGAAGAGAGAAAACCTATCAATTATGTGTGAGAGAAAATTTCCTTGTAAATAAATGATGTAAATTGCACTGAACCTAGCCAATTGGAACACCCAGAAAGGCTACTCCATCAAAAATCTAGGTTCCTTGGTAGCTTGCCCATCCAAGTCTTGAAGACCAAGATAGCTTGCCCTCATTTAAAAATCCATTTCTTGGAGAAACGTTTGTTTACCACATCTGGAGTTCGATCAACATGTACACACTTAGATGCACTTCTCATCCAATATGGCCACCACTTCGAGCTCGAATGGTAAGGATTCCTCTGAAAGGAGTCGATCAAACATGGCAACCCGCATGCTTAGAATAATGAATTCCAAAGGAGTGACTGCTTCTAAGCCAGAAGCTAATTTTTAGGGAGTAAAACCAGTAATCACCTTATACAAAGTTTAGTAGGCCTAAAAGGTTGTTAAAAGTTTGGTATTCCAGTCCTTCTAATGATGTTCCACCAACTTGGTCAAAATTTTACACAAAGTCTTATTGGCTGATTATGTTAAGAGTGTCCCCCTTATGCTTGTTTTGCAAGGGGAGAGGTAGAATTGGTTAGCTACCTTCTATGGGACTATCTAGAGGTGAGGAAGATATGGCAGCAAGTTGAACATAGCTAAGGAAAGTCGAGTTCTTAGAGAACTATGACAGCAACCTCATACTTTTTGGAGACAAAAACTCCAAGGACAAGATGATGATGAAGCTTTGGAATACCATGAGGGAAGTTATATTTTGTGAATTATGGAGACTCAAAAATTAAAAGGTTTTTAGTAGGGTCTCAAGATTGATAGGTGTTATGGATAGGTGTGTGAATATTAGGAGAGAAGTTTTAATTTCCCTTAGAGGCTTTGCAACCACCATAGCGACAAAGTATACAAGGTCTCTTTTAAGTCGCTAAAGAAAGCATGATGCTTTCTTTGACAATGACCCTTGGATACTCTTCTACATATTCTATTTTATTTTATTATTTAATATTTTCATAAGATCTACCCACATTATTTCGAAAATAGTAAGCAAACTTTTCTACTTGTTGTTAACTAATCAAACTATGGTTTAGACCTTTGTCTAGATCAATTGAATTCTAAGGCTAGATGCTAATAATAATGATGATCCACTATTAGGCATGTTGCATAAGTCAATAATTGATGATGTTGTAAAAGGGGATTCATCAACATGCCTCTAAAATAAATAATACCAATGGAATAATAAAATATGATCAAAGTTAGTTTGAATGCTCAACCTAGTTCCATGAACATATCATTCACAAGTCTCTGCACATCAACCAAGTCTGACAACAAATAAAATTAGTGTGAGAATTGTTTAACATAAATCGTTCTCATCAACACAAAAATATCAACTAGTAAACAATAGTTGATCACAAAATAAATAGCTAAGGGATATGTCATGGGCACCCTACTATGAAAAAGAGTGTACATAAGGACTTTTTGGTAAGAAAACAAGGCGCAATATGCAAGAAAGTTGTAAGCAAGTGACAAAGTGAGAATATGGAGAATGTGAAACTTTGATTATTGTAAATGATTACAATAGATAGCTTATGCTTCCCTACCATGTGCTTCTGTTACGAAGCTTGGATGGCACACAAGAAATAGACAAGAAAAAGATTGTGTATATAGAAAAGTATGGCTACAGCTCCAAAAACAAGCTACAAAATAATACTTTAAAAAGAGTGTTGTATGCATGCTTTTTAAGAACATGTGACCAAAATTGATCATCGAATGCTTATTTTTAGGGGTCCATAAATTGCAAATGGTATTTAGCCTAATGACCCTTCGGGCCATGCTGGATCAGACCCCTTGAAACCCCATAGAGAAGGGCTGTACCCCCCTCTACACCTCCCCCCAAGAAGGCTGGTGGTAAAAGCCATATCAGGACAAGACCTCTAGACAAGGACCTAATGTAGTAATGACTCTAGACATGATGTAGCTAGGCTAGTAATGTGCCAACCCCCAAAATAGCTATCTAGCTATACTCATTCACCGTCCACTATTGGAACTAATACCTACTAGGCTACTCATAAATGCCATATCCTCATATGGGGGGACTCATAAATATAGATTCATCAATTATCTAATTCCAAGCTAATGAAGGTGTCACTCCAAGTTACTCCTCCCAAGAGCTTTGTTGAAAATTCCTACACAATTGTATTTAGTATGACAATACTACAAATCCACCTCTCCATCCAAAATAAGTTCTTGCACAAAATGACATTGGATTTCAATATGTTTGGTGCTAGCATGGAACATTAGATTTCCTATAATTGGTATGCAACTTTGATTTCCTGTAATTGGTATGCAACTTTGATTGCCACAAAGCAACTTTGTAGGTTCCTTTTGCAATGCTCCCATATCTACCAAAAGCCTCCTTAATAACCATAAGGTCTCGTGTGTAGCAAAGTGTGCTACTTTGTATTTTGAAGAGAAACCAACTATAGGTTGCTTCTTACTAATCCATGAAATGACTCAAGAACTAGCAAGAAGTAATAACATGTCATTGATCTCTTGCCATCTATGTCTCCTACCCAACCTGAATCACAATAGCCAACTAAGTTTATCTCACTACCTCTAATGTATGAATGACCATATTTTAAAGTACTTGCAATATACATTAGAACACATTTTCCTTACCTCCAATGAGGTTCTTTTGGTTGATTGGAGAACCTACTTAAAACAATCATAGCTTCACTAATGTTTGGGTGTGTATTACGCAAGTAAAGAAGGCCTCCCACAAGTTTTCTAAAAGCTCACTATCAACAAATGTAGACACATCTTCTTTTGAAAGCCTCAAGTTGACTTCAAATGGAGTAACCATTTTCTTATAGTCAACCCATACCAAAAGCTTTTAGTAGCTCACTAGCATATTTCCTTTGACAGATGAATATTGTATTTGGTTCTTGCAAACTTTAATTCCTAAACAAGAGTGCATAAGTCCAAGTTCTATTATCTCAAACTTACTTCATAGAGCCTCATTTGTTTGAGAAATATTCTCATCACAATCTCTAGTAAGAGTGACGTCATCCACATATATAGAAATGAGCATGTATCTATCATTCTCCTCAACCACGTATAAACTAGCATCATACCAATATTTATCAAGTAGTTTTCAGTCCATCATTCCAATCATGCACTGCTTGTTTTAGCCCATATAATGACTTGCCAAGCCTGCAAACTTTGTCTTCAACACTTGGAGCTACAAAACTAGATGGATGTTCCAAATACACTTCCTCCTTGAGATGTCCATTCAAGAAGACTAGACTTGGCATCCATTTGCATCATCAACCACCCATGCTATGCAACAAGGGCCATAATGAAATGGATAGTAGTTAATCTAGCTGTAGGAGTAAAAATATATTTATAGTCAAAACCTTCTATCTATGCAAATCCTTTTGCTACAAGTTGTGCCTTATATTTGTGCAATGGTCCATTGGCCTTGTACTTAGCTTTGTATACCCACTTGGTACCTTACGATTCTTTGGATGATCTACAAGGTTCCAAGTGTGATTACACATTATGGAATCATATTCCACTGCATACTTTCATCCATTTTGGATCTTTCATACCCTCTTCAAGGTGATTAGGCTCTTATACTTCCTCTTCCAACTCTACCATCAATGCACAGTAGACCAAATGTGCTTGAGCCCTCCTTTTCTCCTTTATCTTCTTGAATCAATGTGACACACCTTGAATTTTTCAATTGTGGATCTCTTCCATCTAAGAGTTGAGTAACCCACTTAGGCAATGGCTTCCTTATGTTGGGCTCCTCAGGCTCATTGTTCTTATCATGTTGAACTTCTTAATGCCTCCTAAGCACCGTAGGGTTTACGCTAACCTACATCTAGTTGTTGTGGCTGATAAATACATAATTATTGGGTTTCTAAAGAAGAATCTTCTTACTCCACTTGATGCGGCTACTCAACAAATATCACGTCATGACTTATGATAACCTTCATTTCATAAGGGTTGTAGAGTTAACGACCTTTAACTCTTCACTATACCCAAGGAAAATGCAATTTGGCTCTTTGTCTTCTACTTGGTTCTTAAATGTAACGTGCCTGCCTATCGACTATCCCAACATGCTTTTAGTAGTCCATCGGGAGACGAGTCTAAGTGGCGCCGGCCTGCACTCCCATGGAATGTCATGGGGTTTGTTGCCCAGGATTTCCCGAGTGCACCTTGCAATGAAACGTCCGGTCGGACGTGAAATCTGGGTTCCTAGGGCCAAGGTCTCCTAATAGCATTCTAGCGTCGGGTTTTGGACATCCTACTTTATGTAGAGATACCCAATCCAAAGGAGATCCATACCACACTTGGTTCAAAGAGAATGGAAAACAAGAGGGATGTGCTGCTCAACATCTCTGCCCGTAGGGCATAGTCCCGTTTCGGTCCCCTAAAATGGCATGAGTTAGGTTCTAACTTAACAATACCTAAAGTCAACCGGCGATAAATCCTTGTGAGAAGCCTTCCAGTTCTCTAGGACCACCCTGCCATAGGATGGACCTGTCGGTGATTCCGTCCACCCGCTTCCCTTGATAGCTTTAGTCTTCTAATTAGGCCCTACCACATTTATGTGTGACATTTAAAATCAGCTTCCTTAATTAAGCATTTTAGGGAAGATGGTTTGTTCATGTAATTTACAGCACAAACACGAAAACAGAGCAAGCAGGCCTTTTGACAAACAAGTTCCTTAATTTATCTTCAAGTTAATCTTTGTCTCCCGCCCATACAGGAGAATTATGTATCCCTTCTGTCCAACAGAAGTACCTGATCCAAATCACATGGCACCATAATTTCCATCCTTTATCCAGAATAGGATCTTCCAACGCCTCCAGATGTTGGGCTCACGACAATCTACAACTCCGTTCTGGACTCGGCAAGGGGTGTCCAGAGCTCCACTGACCTTGAGCGACCTAGGAGTGAGACACACTTTCCGTGGTTGGCCTTTTCACCACTTGACCTTCGGCCCGTGAATCGAGCAGTGCCCTCTTGGGGTAATCCACGGTGCAATCTTGGAGATGATCCACCCGTGCAAATATCATTCCTTAATTAACCAATCAAGAATCAAGCACCAAAACTAATTGTATTTTTCCCAAACAATACAAGAATAGACACGATAATAATTCCATTGCATATTCGCTCTCCCCCTTGGGATCAAAGAGCGATTCAATGTAAAATTTACTTGATACTTCTTTTTACGATTATGCTATTCATAACCCTTGACTGATTGCTCTATCAATGAATAAGCCATATGCAACTAAGTGCAATTAACTTCCCTATACATGCACTTTGCAAATTCCATCTTTCAAATATGTGAGAAGAGGCTTATCCCTTCCCATGACCTATTCTCGTACATCATGGTATGGGCCTAATGTATCTCATACAAGAATCAAAGCAAGCATCTATCAATTTAGAAATACATTACTTATGACCGAAACCGCAGTTGGATTGATAGTGATGCCTTTGTCCAAAGCTTCGTTGCTGGTTGTAGGATTACCACCCGCACACGACATTCTTCGCTTGGAGGCCATCGTCTGCAAGTAGACTCAAGAGATTAAGAAGGTGGAATAGATTCGAGATGGGAGAGTATAAGAGAAGATGGCTAAGTTGAGGATTGAAATAGAGGGAATTGAGGTAACTCTCTCCCTTGCAGCCTCTCGGGGTGACTCTTCTCTCTCTCCCTCTCTCTCTCTCTCTCTCTCTCTCTCTCTCTCTCTCTCTCTCTCTCTCTCTCTCTCTTTGTGAAGCTCTCTCTCACAATCTCTTGGAGGGGTATCCTTCTCTCTACCTCTCTCTCACATCCTCTCGAGATCTCCTTATCCTCCCTTTTGCCTCCCCATGCCTTATATTTATAATGAATTAGAGAGTAGAGGATGAGGCTGAGAACAAGAGTTCTTGGTGGAGGGACTCTTGGAAAACTCAATGATCTTATGCTTAACTGATAAATTTGATGGTTCCATTGGCTCCAAAAGGGGGGTAAAACTCCAAGACACTTGATTAGAAATCTCTCGGTTCACTCCTTCTTCTTTTCTCTGTTCGAAGTGTTGTCTACTGCCTGTAGACTGCGATCGCAGTGTACGCGATTTTGCCAACACTTTTCTTTATTTTTTTTCTTTTTATAAAATCTCCAAAACTAACGAAGACATCACTTGTCTTTTCTTTTAAATGGTATCCAATTCTATCTTTTTAGCATAATATCTAAAATATGCTAGTTTTGCCCAAAATCTAATATTTTTCGACCATCCATACTATACATATTAATACTAGTGATTAATATGGCTCATAAGTCTCGTTCACATTGTAACTTTCGTGAATGGTGGCTATGGTCCTTGTTAATCCAAGAAAAAAATTGAATTTATGACTCTCGATTTTTTATATATTTTTTAATTAAATAAAAATTATTAGCTATTAACGTTTGTTAGTTTTTACCTTAGTTAGTCTTTAGTTAGTAATCTTACTAGCTTATTCATTGACTAACTAACTTTCGAACTAACCAACTAACTTTTATTGCGTTGAAATATTACATCAAAGTATCAAGCACATGCATGAAACACTCTCTTCCAAAAATTTTAAAATAAGCAACTGAAGGCTTCTTACCAGTAAAGACTTGTAGAGGAGTCATTCCTTTCACAACTTTAGTATAGCTACAATTTAGGATGTAAACAATAGTGTTTACTACTTTGGCCCAAAACATATCTAGCAAATTCTTCCCTTTGAGCATCCTCCTTGCTATCTCCACTATGACATAATTCTTTCACTCTACTACATTGTTTTGTTGAGGTGCATGTGCCACAATAAGTTAATACTTAATCCAATGATCCTTGCAATTTTTTGTGAATTCATTTGAATTGAATTCACCCCCTTTATCTGATCTACGTTTCTTCAGCTTGTTGTCAAATTCTTCTTCCAAATCATGACATTGTTTGAATTTTGCAAAGGCATCTATCCACAAAGGCTTGCGTGTACAAGCTCTAAAGTAGCTTATGCTCTAGTTTCTTATGGAAAGGGATGCTAATGTTGCTTGCCCATCATGCAAGTGTCACATTCATCTAGCAATTCTATCATAAGAGGTAAATCTACAACCGATCTAGGCTTAAATATTTTCTTAAGAACATTAATACTCAAATAACCAAACCTCTCATGTTAAAGCTTGCTTGTGTTAACCCTATCTTTTGCAGTGTAGCTATAAATTAATACAACTTCTTACTTTGAGTTGCCCTTCAAAGGACTACATTGATATTTGTTTATTTCTATACTATTCTTATCAAAGTTAACCTTCATATTGATTGCAACCAATAGAAAGTGAATTCCTGTTTAGATCTAGTACATACGATACTTCTGATAGATTTTTAGTAACTCCATGACTATATAGAAAGGAATGCATAATCCTTTTGTTGGACATTTTGCATCATTGCCCATAACACCCACAATGTCATCTCCTACTAGTCATAGGAAGGAATACCAATCTTTATGATGAGTCATGTAAGTGGCACCACTGCCAATGATCCAATTATCAACAACTTTTGAAGAGTGAATTACTATTGCACAAATCTCTTCAATAGCAACCCACAATTCAAGCTCTACTTGAGCATTGTTTCTGGAATCTTTTTAAGCTAGTCTATTGGCCTTGACTATGCCATTATTCTCATTATAACTTTCTTTCTACATTCACTTTGAGTGTGGCCAGTGTTTTTGCAGTAGACTGGCCATATTTGCAATAGAAACGCTTCATCTTTTTCTTCTTCTTATCTTTTAAGAAAGTGAAAAGTGTTTAACATAGTCATTTTCTTTTCTTATTTTTAGATTTGTAATGAAAGATGCATTCTCTCCATGCAGCTATTATCTTACCTTTTGTCATAGTTCTTCCTTGTCAAGATTGTGGGAGAGAAGGAAGGAGTCTCACTTGTAGCTTTCTTGCTTGCACAATGGGGGAATACACACAGAGGTGGAGGCTGAAAACAGTTTTCCTCTTCTTAGTTGTGCAAGCCAAAAGAACTCTCTTACAAAGAAATAGAAGAATCCTATATATGGGTCTCAAACCAAACTCAAATAACTAAGGTGGCATACTAACTAAGCCACGAACTAGAGTAGATAAGGATAGCTGTCATCTAGCTATTATTCATGGGCGGTGTACCAAGCGCATCTGCAACTGACAAGTCGGTGACATAAATGCACAACGGTCACCCTGGCATATCACGAGTGGAGCTCGATATCTCAACACTCCCCCTCGAGCTCAATCCCAATTCCTGCATACACCAAGCAGGTCTCTGAACTTGCGCAGCTTCTCTGCGCCCAATGCCTTCGTGAATATGTCAGCTATCCGATCCTCTGTGGTGACATAAACTAGATCAATAAGACCTAGTAAAACCCTCTCTCGCACATAGTGATAATGCACCTCAATGTGCTTTGTTCTAGCATGATAGACTGGGTTATTTGCCAAGTGTATACTACTCATGTTGTCACAATAAATGACAACTGGCCCATCTGTAGACTGATGCATATCATAAAGTAGCTTATGCAACCAAGCTACCTCACATGCAGCCATTGCTGCACCCCTGTACTCAACCTCTGTGCTCGACAAGGCAACTGTAGGCTGTTTCTTGCTACTCCAAGTGACTGCAGCACTCCCAAAAGAGAACACATATCCACTGGTAGATCGTCTATCAGAAATACTACCAGCCCAATCAGCATCAGTGTATCCATGCAACTGTATCTGAACCCCAGTCTCATAAAATAGTCCATACTGCAATGTGGACTTCACATACCTGAGTATGCATCTAGCCGCATCCAAATGTGGTTTCCTTGGAGCCTGCATAAACTAACTTACCAATCCAACAACATAGCTCAAATCTGGCCTGGTAACAGTCATATAAATCAAACTTCCTACTATGTGTCTGTACATAGTAGGGTCTTCTAGAAGCTCACCTGCATCTGCGCTCAGCTTCACATTCTGCTCCAAAGGAACTGAAATAGGCTTACAGCCTGTCATCCCATATTTGGACAGCATGTCCAATCCATACTGCCTCTGCAAGAGCTGTATCCCACTTGGTGATCTAATCACCTCAATGCCCAAGAAATAACATAGCTCTCCCAAATCCTTCATCTCAAACTTTTGCTTCAATAGCATTTTCACATGAAGGATATCTTCATCACTGTCGCCTGTCATAATCAAATCATCAACATAAATGACAAGTAGCATAATACCTTTCTCTGTTTTTCTCACATAAAGTGAGAAATCTGCCTTGGAAATCTGAAAGCCAATAGTGACAAGATACTGTCCTATCTTGTCAGACCATGCTCTAGGTGCTTGCTTCAAGCCATACAAGGCTTTCTTCAACTTGCAAACAAACTCGGGATGAACAGCATGCACATAACCTGGTGGCTGCTCCATATATACTTCTTCTTGCAAATCACCATGCAAGAAGGCATTCTTTACATCCATCTGATGTAAAGACCATTCCATTGATGCAGCCATAGCAATGACTGCTCTTACGGTTGCCATCCTTGCAACCGGACTGAATGTTTCTTCATAGTCAATGCCATATGTTTGTGCATACCCCTTAACTACTAATCTTGCCTTGTATCTATTCACATAACCATCTATATTGTGCTTCACCTTATAAACCCACTTACAACCAATTGCATTCTTACCTTTAGACAAAGGTACCAATTCCCATGTAGCATTTGCTTCCAAGGCATCCATTTCTTCATCCATGGCTTTCTCCCATTTCTCTTTTCCCATGGCTTGCTCAAAAGAAGTGGGTTCTGGTTCCTGTATCACTTTGACCATATATGCATAGTGAATGGCTGTAAATCCATCATATTTCAGCCTATCCACAGGATACCTAGCTCTGGTAGACCTGCGCAACATAGGTTCACTCCTAGGTGCTCTCAAAACATCCCTGGTCTTCCTTACTCCAGGTGTAACAATAGAAGGAATACCCAACTCATCATCAATGCTCTGTTCTGAGCCACTGGATTCACCATCCACATAAGAGTGACCTGCATTCACATCAAACATGGGCTGATCTACCTTCTCTTTTCCTTTTCGTGATACCTGAATACCACTATCTGCATTGCTTTGAGAAGATTCTCCTGATCTCAATCTACCTGTCCATGGCGAAGAATGTGAACCATTGCTAGAGGACGCTCCAGGTCCACTAATATTTTGTGACTGCTGCTGTGAATTCTGTGCAGCATTACCATTTTGTGCATCTACATCATCAATCACATTTACTGGTTTATACCAGCTACTCATCTCATCAAAAACAACATCTCTGCTCACTGTAAACTTACGAGTAGAAGGGTTTATAGCATCTATACCCTTTTTGCTGCAGAGAGTAACCAATAAAGATGCACTTCTCAGCTTTTGGATCCAACTTGGATCTCAACTCATCTGGCACATGTACATAGGCAATGCAACCAAAAATTTTCAAATGAGAAATATCTGGTTTCCTACCAGTATACCTCTCCTCTGGAGTCATTCCATGTATTGCTGCAGTGGGAGTCCTGTTCATTATGTAGACTGCTGTAGCAACTGCTTCAGCCCAATAAAAATCTGGCAAGTCTTTTTCATTGAGCATGGCACGAGATACCTCTCCAATATGCCTGTTTCTCCTTTCTGCAATTCCATTTTGTTGTGGGGTATGACTGCATGAATATTGCTGCTTTATGCCATGCTCCTGCAGGAACCTTGCAAACTCATTTGAGAGGTACTCTCCCCCTCCATCTGACCTTAGGCATTTTATCTGCAAGCATGTTTCTTTTTCAACTATAGCTTTAAGAGTTTTGAAATGCCCAAAAACTTCACTTTTCTTTTTCATAAAATACACCCAAACTTTTCTGCTATAGTCATCAATAAAAGTGACAAAATAATGACAGCCTCCAAGAGATGCAGCTTTAGTAGTCCACACATCAGAGTGGATTAATTGCAATGGCTTCTCACTCTCTTGAACATGTCTAGGAAATGGTTTCCTTGCCTGTTTTCCAAACTGACAGGCTTCACATACCTTATGCATTTCTACAACCTTGAATTTGGGAAATCCTGCAACAATATTTTGGGCTTGCATTGATTTAAGTCGCTGTACATTAACATGACCAATGCGTTTATGCCAGATATCAATATCTGCAACTACACCAGTCCCATGAGCAAACATTGCTACACTCAATTCAGACATGTCTGCATCCAACGTAAACATTCTTCCCTTCTTCTTTCCTTTTGCTATCAAGCGAGCTTTATTTTTCATATCCTCAACAAAGCATCCATGAGGATTAAATCTGACCTGCAAGCCCTGCTCAACCATTTGACCAACAGAAACCAGATTCTTGGTGATATTCGGAACATGAAATACATCCGACAGGTATTTCTTTTTCCCATCCTGCATAGACAATGGAATTTTCCCAATCTGCACAATAGGATGTGCAGTATCATCACCAATCTCCACAAATCCTGGTTTTTCCATTTTCCTTGCATCCTCCATCCATTCTGCATGACCTGTCATGTGGTTTGATGCACCTAAGTCAACATACCATACATCGTTGCTTTCTTTTGCACTTGTCACAGAATTGTTCATGTGCTGCACCATAAACAAGTGCTCATTTCTGTCATCACCCTGTCTACTAGAAGATGCATAATTCCCTTGTTGCAATTTCCCATTCATGATGTCATTCTGCTTTTTATAGCAGTCTTTAGCCATATGACCCATTTTACCACAGTAGTAGCATTCAACATTGCTGTTTGCATTTTGGCCTCTTTGACATCCACCACGACTTCTTTGGCTCCCCCTACCTCTAGAGTTACCACTTCCTCCTCCATAGGACTAGTTGTCTTGAGTTTGCTGCATATTCTGATTTCTACCACGGCCTCCAAATTGGCCTCCTCTACCTTTGCCTCTACCTCTTCCAGCATTTGAGTAGAAGACAGCTTCTTTTGAAGTTCCTCCTGAAGAAGATGCACCACCATTTCTCTGCTCCTCAGAAATTAGAAGAGCAATCAACTCCTCAAAATCGGGAAATCTTTCACGAACTGAAATGGATGTCCGAAACTGTGCATAATCCTTTCCTAGACCATTCAAGGTCACGGAAACTAAATCATTATCTTCCACTGGCGACCCAATGGAAGCAAGTGCATCTGCAATCTTCTTCACCTTCATGTGGTAGTCATTGATGCTCATATTTTCTCTTTGCACATTATGCAACTCTTGCTTGAGCTGCATTTTCTTGGCTTGCGTATTTGTGCTATACGTTTTTGACAAAGTATCTTATGCCTCCTTTGGCGTACTTGCATCCTGAATATGCACAATCATAGAATCTGAAATGCTAATAGACAGCCAATACATAACTTTCCTGGCTCTCTCATGCCATGCTTTAAATGCCTGCATTTGCTGTTGATTGGGAACATCAGGAAGAGCTGGTTCTTCTTCATTTCCTGCAACAAATTCCCAATATCCTTTTCCCATAAGGAAATTCGTCATTCTAAACTTCCATGCTTGGAAGTTACTGTTCTTGTCAAGCTTTTCAGTGACAATCTGTGAAAGAGAATCAGACGCCATTAGAAAACACTACAAAAAATTTTGTCACTGCAAAAAACACAACTTCACCCTCACAAGGGCAAATCTGCAAAACTGGCGAAAGTGGTATTTGACCACACAGTCACTTCCTAGTGACGATTTTGCATAAACAGGAACCAAGGATGATTCTGTAACTCCCAATGTCTCTGCACATAAGCATACGATGCAATTTCTGTGGTAACTTTTCACCGACCTGTAGAATAGTGGTCGCATAGCATAAAACTGGGCCTTTTCCTGAGTGCGTGCAGAAAACTTCTGCCTCCAAAACAGGCCCCGAAATGGCCTCAAATCAAAAAAACAAGGTCGCCGAGGGCTAAAGCCCCTTCCCGCAACATATACTGCCCTCTTGCTTCACCGCGAAGGGCGTCTCAACCTGAGACAATGCACTCCTGCACTTTCCGGCTGTGCTACCTACAGAGATCTGCTCCCAAAACATAAAATGAAAGCAACACTGCTCCTCTTACTAGAACACCGCGAGCTTGGCTTGCTTTCTTGAGCTCCTTACCACGAACAAGGCTCTGATACCATGTCAAGATTGTGGGAGAGAAGGAAGGAGTCTCACTTGTAGCTTTCTTGCTTGCACAATGGGGGAATACACACAGAGGTAGAGGCTGAAAACAGTTTTCCTCTTCTTAGTTGTGTAAGCCAAAAGAACTCTCTTACAAAGAAATAGAAGAACCCTATATATGGGTCTCAAACCAAACTCAAATAACTAAGGTGGCATACTAACTGAGCCACGAACTAGAGTAGATAAGGATAGCTATCATCTAGCTATTATTCATGGGCGGTGTACCAACCGCATCTGCAACAACTAACAAATCGGTGACATAAATGCACAATGGTCACCCTGGCATATCACGAGTGGAGCTCGATATCTCAACATTCCTCTTACAGGATTGAATACAAGTCCTCAAAGTTTGAGTGGAGGAACACCTTTGTTTTGATAGAGGTAATTAGAGTATCAAATTTTGGAGGTAGCATGTGGAGACATATTTATACAAGATCTTCAGTTGAAACATGTATTCCAATAGTTGCCATTTTATCTCTCAAGTCCTTGACCTGTGTGATGAACTTTTTAGAAAATTCAGTCTCATACATCTTCTCAAGAGCCAACTAATTTTCAAGGTTTTGCTTCCTTGTCTCGCTTATTGTTTCACATTGGACTTCAAGAATTTTATTTTCTTATGCTTTAATAGCAATGTATCAATGCCAATACTGAGTCTTTTATACTTATCACATCGCAAAAGGTGTACGCATGCCTTCTACTCCACACCATCACATTATCTAGGTTGGGCTAAATTGTCACCTATGGATAATTGGGATTTAGGTGTGGAATGGGGTTCACATTTTGACCTTTCACCTTATCCCATAGCTCATAAGCACAAGCACTTAAGATGGACTTCATCTTAAATCCTCATAGCATGTAGTTTGTGCCATCAAGCTTCCCTTCGCTCCCCCATGCAAGAAGTCGAACATAAAGGTAGGTTCATAGCAAGTTGAGTCTATGCTATCTCTCCAAATCTCACAAAACTCTCACAAGCCGACTTTCTCAAAGCCTATGCTCTAATACTAATGTAGGAAAACTTGGTGTAGCAGAGTGTACAAAATTTGTAAGCAAGTGACAAACTAAGAATATGGAGAATCAAAAACTTTGATTATTGTAGATGAGTACAATAGATAGTTGATGTTTCCCTGTCATTTGTTTCTATTAGGAAGCTTTGATAACACACGCAAAACAGATGAGAACAAAGTCTCCATATATAGAAAAGGGTGTCTATATCTCCAAAAACAACCATAAATTGATATGCCAAATAGATCATTACATGTGTGCTTTTGTGGAGCATGTGACCAAAACTGGCCACCAAATGTGTATTCAATAGGTCTATAAAGTATGCATGATATTTAACGTAACTACCTTTGGGCCATGGGGGATGAACCCCTTCAAAGAAGGGCTTCAATCCCCTTAGCACCTTCCCCCAAGAAGATTGGTGGTAAAAGCCACACTGCAATAGGGCCTCCAAATAAGGAGCTAGTGTAGTAATAACTTGATACACATGTATGTAGGTGGGATGGCAATGTGCCAATCCCCAACACAACTATCTGGCCACACTCAACCACTATCCCGTGTTGAAACCAAGACCTACTAGGTGAATGTGTTGCTCATAAATGCCTTCTCCATATATGGAAAGCTCATAAAGATAGAGTCACCAATTAACTACATAGGGGTGAAGCATTGATCTCCAATGTCTTTGAACACATAAATGCTAATATTGGCTGATGTATACACTATGGAAACCCACCATTAGTAGAATCACCCACATACACGAGCAAGTATCAAGCCAAAAAAGAATAGATGTCTTTATCAACTTTTCACCCAAGGGAGAACTATGTAAGCCTCCATCCCCTTGAGAATGTGCCCAAACACATAGAGGAGAACAATTAAAGGCCATTATCCTTCTATCAATAAAAACTAGTGTTTGCTAGAAAAAGATAGCCACATGTTATAGTTGAGCCATGCATATGTCCATTAACCTATGCAATTGTTGGTCTTGATAATGTTAGAATTTCATCCATGGGGAAGTGTTTCTTGAATTGGAAATGCATTCAATTTTTTTAGATATTTGAAAATTTTGATCTTGGATGGAACTTGGCCTTGGTCGAAACAGGTCCATAACACCCCATAAGTGACCACATCAGCATCATTGTCCAACTCTTAGAGTTGTGACATGTGTAAGTTGAATTAGTCCTAGTAGTCCAAATTACTTGTGTGTTACCATCTACCATAGGCCTTTACCCCACTTTAACCAACATGTATCACTCAAGGGAGTATCCTTGTTTGAGGGGTATCTTGGGTCAATTGATTGACATGGGAAACATTCATTGGCAATGAGTGTCCTTTCACTCTCTCTAGGGTTTGCAGTTTTCTCGCTTGTTCTTTTGTCAGCGGGGCCAATAGGGCCTAGGGTCCATGTGACTTTAACATATGCATGGTAAGGGGAGAGAGTATACAAGAGCCATAGAGTAGGTCAATGGACATATGCACAATGGGGCATATTATTAGACTTTGTGAAAGTCTTGAAAGTATGCGAGCATGGTGTAGTATGTCTTTTTGCCTCCTTATTTGATAGTAAGGGCCATGACACCCACAAGTTGATATGACATATGCGAATCAACATAATCAAGTGCATGTGCATGTGGATGGGTGTAGCTACATTTACTCCTTAGTAATGAGAAATATCCAAATCCACCAAGTACTCTCAAAAAGGGGGGTATTAGAATCACTCGCATAAGTTTTACATGTGTCAAATATTTAGGCTTACTTCTCATTTATTAATATGTACTTTGAAGTAATTTTTAAATATCTTAAAAATTTAAATGCATTTCCTACCCAAGAAATACTTCCCCATGGATGGAATTCTAAAGTTGTCAAGCAACAATTGCATAGGTTAATGGACTTGCACATGGCCCACAACTATAAAATGTGGCTATCTTTTTCTAATAGGCACTAGTTTTTATTGATAGAGGGATGATGACCTTAAATGGTTCTCCTCTATGTGTCTAGACACATTCTCAAGGGGATGAAGGCTTACATAGTTCTCCCTTGGGTGAAAAGTTGACGGAGGCATCTATACTTTTGAGCTTGATACTTGCTCTAGTGTATGTAGGTGATTCTATTAATGGTCAAATTTTGTAATATACACATCAGCCAATACTATCATTTATGTGTTCAAAGATGTTGGAGATCAATGCTCCACCCCTATGTAGGTAATTGGTGACTCTATCTTTATGAGATTTCCATATAAGGAGAAGGAATTTATGAGCAACACATTCACCTAGTAGGTCCTAGTTTCAACATGGGATAGTGACCGAGTGTGGCTAGATAGTTGTGTGGGGATTGGCACATTGCCATCCCAGCTACATACATGTGTAGCGAGTCATTACTACACTAGGTCCTTATTTGGAGGCCCTATTGTGGTGTGGTTTTTACCATAAATCTTCTTGGGGGAAGGTGCTGAGGGTATTGAAGCCCCTCTTTGTGGGGGTTTGAGGGGGCTCATCCCCCATGGCCCAAAGGCATTTACATTAAATACCATACATACTTTATGGACCCACTGAATATATATTTGGTGGCCAAATTTGGTCACTTCCTCCACAAAAGCTTACATATAATTATCTATTTAGCATATCATTTAATGGCTCATTTTTGGAGCTATAGTGACCCTTTTCTATATTCTCGAACTTTGCTCCCATCTGTTTCTTGTGTGCTATCAAAGATTCCTAATAGAAACAAATGATAGGGAAGCATCAACTATATATTGTACTCATCTGCAATAATCAAAGTTTTTGATTCTCCATATTCTTAATTCGTCAACTACTTTACAAATTTTCTACACTCTGCTACATCTAAGATTAGTGTTGCATGGTTTGGAAAGACTCGCAACCAATTGACACGTGCAAATGTTTTCAAAATTTATCCATTGTGTTTCCATTGGAAAACATAGGTTTCAGCCCCTTGAAAATTAATTTTTATTTTTGACACATGATCTTCCACATCCTAACAAGTCTGTATGGAATCCCAACCAATTCTCAAACTTGTTGGGAACCATTATGGTGGTGGGAACAAGCCCTATGGTGATGTGAAAATATATTTCCATAAGGGATGTTTTAGAAAAAGCACTATTGAGATGGAACAAAGTTTAGTGAAGGGAAGATAAGTCATAAGTAAACTAAGGCTCTAATGACAAACTTTGCCATTACGGTGAACTTTCCCTCTCACTTGAACCGTTGTCGGGGAGGGGTTTTTGTCGAAAGGTCGAATCCACCGGGGATCAGAAGTAGAAGAAAGTAGAGATAGGAGATGGAAGAGAAGATAGAGAATATCCAAGTGGTAAACATGACAAAAACAAATCACAATGAATTGAATCAATATGTATTGAAAGAACCTGGAATCTTCGCACTACTCAGAAGCAATCTCCAGGCATTAGTTCTCCTAGAGCTCTTTCATAGACCAAAAACGTAGATTAAAAAAATCAGCTCTTTCTCTACTGCCCGGAACCCAAATCTGATGGCTTCGTTGGCTTCGAAAGGGGGGTAAAACCGTAGGACACCTAGTCACGGATCTCCCAGATCACTCTTTCTTCTTCCTTCAATTCAATCTACAGTTTTCAGTTTGTTTTCAACGATCGCGACGCGCACGATTTCATCAATCTGTCTTTTTTATTAAAAATCTCCTAATTGGCTAAAAAAGCAACTAGCTTTTTGCATGCCATCCTAATCTAGGAGCTTTTTCTAGCTTTTTCAAATTTTTACAATAAACAATATCAAAAATAGACTAAAATTATCCAAAAATCTAGTATTTTTGGATAATCCATGCAACTCACACTAGTACTAATGGCGCAGATCACATTGACTCTCTAGATCAATAGAGAAGTCGGATTGATGCATTCCATACTTTTTCACACTGTGTCCTCATAGCATCACGACATCCACCCCCTCTGAACCTACACATCCTCCGGTATGTGCCAAAATCCTAGTTGTCACCGGATTCTGAGTCCTCCTCATCCTCTGCAACCATATCCTTTACTTCTTCTTCTTCCATATCTTCCTGGCTAGCCCGTGTATCATGGCCACTATTCTCTTCCAATTCTGGCAACTCATAGGCAGTAGATTCCTGCCTTTTGAATAATTTGATTCTTTTCCCTACTACCAGAAGTTTTATGGCATCCCATCCAGCTCATTTAATGCATAAGTAGCATTATCAAAAACATGTCTTACCACATAGGGTCCAAACCATCTTTTGGAAACTTTACGCATGGCACTATGCTGGTTATCTAAACTACTATCATAAACCAATACCCAATCCCCAATCCCCATCTTGTATGATTCTTGGTCTCAGTCTATGTCTTTTGTCAAACCATTTCTTGTTATGTATCCTTGCTGCCCTTAACTTTGTAGTTGCTGCCTCTATGTCTTCTGACTTTCTTTCCAACTGTCTAATGCGTAAGGCCAACAACTCCTCTCAATTCAACTCCTCCTCCCAAGGTAACACACTCCATGTGACTGTCATCTCTTCTATCGGCATGATAGGTTTTTGACCATACATCAATTCTGCAGGCATATATCCTGTAATAGCACTATGAGTTGTTTTGTCAGTCCACAAAGCATAAGGGAGCAATCGTGGCCACTCTTTTATCTTCTCTCCACATGCTTTTGCCAATGCCTTCACAATAGGTGGATGACCTCTTTTACTTTTTCCATTTCCTTCAGGGTTATAGGCTGAAGTTAAAGCAAGCTTTATCCCCAACTATGCAAAGAAATCATGAGCTTCATCTGCATCCAACTCACCCCTATCTGCTGTAATTTTTTCCACACAGCCATATCGACAAAAGATCTCTTCTTCTAAGAGAAAAGTACATATGAAATTTGTCGTCTTAGTACGTAGAGCTCTCCCTTCCACTTGATTAGTCAAGTCTTCACGAGCAAGCACAAGATACCTCATTTGCCAAAGACCTGTAGGCATTGTGACCAAATCCACCACCCACTTGAAATGAAGAGACAATGGATATGTGGGTTGCAATCCATCCCGATGTCTCACAATTGAATACATTTGACATGTCGTACATGTTTCCACAAAGTGAGCAACATCCTTATACATACCCTGCCACCAATATCTTTCTTTGATTTTTGTAAAAGTACCCCAAACACCTCTATGACCCGCCCACAAGCTTTCATGAAATTCTTGCATTACTTTTACTTGTGAAGCTCTGTCACCCAAAACTCGCAATGGCATACCCTGTTTCTTTTTAGCATGTTTCCATAAGTATCCATCTTTTAAGAAAAATCCATAGGCTTTCCTCTTGATCTTCTTAAACTCCTCATCTGATCATTCATCTCTCTTTGTTAATGTACTGAGATATTGACCAATTCTCAGCCACTCTCCTACATATTTGTCTTCAAAAACCACTTCTACACAAGATGCAAAACATCTAAAGTGTCTTCTCTTTGTTGTCCAAGCTTCTATTAATGCTATAGCAACACCTTGCATTACTAAATTCACTCTTGCAACATCATTTTCAGCCATAAGAAAGTCATCTTCTTCCTCTTCATCCATCATCCCATCTTCATTCTCATAACGTGCTCGAGATAACATATCTACCACTGGGTTATCTCTTCCTGCAATATGCTAAATTTCAGGGTTCAAAGATTTAATGTATGCAATCCACCAGAGCATAGCAATGTCCGGGGTAGCACAACTAGTAATCATACCCAATACAGGCAAACAATCAGTCTCAATGACTACATGAGCATCCATAAAATACTCCTTATCACATTTAAGGGCTGTCACAATTCCCCATAATTCTCTTTTAGCCTGTGGATATCTTCTCTGTCGTTCAGTCAATACTTTTGCACCAAAGCGTATTGCATATCTTTGTCCTTCCTCATCATCTTGCCCAATTGCCCATCCAATCCCGATTACGCTTGTATCAACAGTAATAATGATAGGCTTTCCATGTGAATAGTCAGCCTTTCTCAACGTAGGAGTAGATTTTAAGAGTTTCTTCAATTTTTTCATTGCTTTCTGATGCTTCCTTTCCCAATGAAATTTTTGACCTTTCCTTATAAGCTGATAAAGAAAATCAGCTACATGTGCAAAGTGAGGAGTCCATATCAAATAGAACACACATGCACCCAAGAATCTACGCACCTCTGATACATTCATGCATACATCTTGCATTCTATCAATCCCATCTATTTTTTATGTTGATGGCCTTCGCCCATAAGGCCCACACATATGCCCAACAATCAAAACCTCTTCAACTCCAAAGACAAACTTTTGTCCAGAAAGAGTTAAATGCACCTCTTCTAGACGTGTCAAAATCCTCTCACAATCCACAATATGATCTGCAACAAGCTGTCTGCATCCATGAGCATCCATCTCTTCATTCTTTTCATCCACTGCATACCCTTTGATTGGAACATCATCCAAGAAGGGCATAGTCAATTGTGGTATAAAATCCCTGAGTAACCTATTCATAGCATTTGTCATGTGTGCCACTAAGTTTGTTGCACCCTGTGGGAGAGTACACATCCGTACTAACCCCAAAGGAGTCTTCATGGTTGTGATATCCCTGCTTTCAATTGCAAGCTAAAACTGATCATACCCCGAGTAAAGATCACCCAAAGAATATATCACTCTGCCTGCAAAAGCCTCTGCAAATTTATCAACCACAGGACCTGCACCCACATTTCTTACGGTCACTTTATTGACCGGTTGCATGTCTTGAATAAATCTCAAAGCCCCATTCTTTTTGGGCACAGTAAACCAACGATTTGAGTACGGGGCTGAAGAAGGATCCAAGATCTTCATGCGAATCTTTTCAATTAGCAAATCCATCAGCTTTGGCAAGTAAGCTTTAGGCATTGGAATAGGCCTCAAGTTCCATGGTACATGTGGCACAATAAATATAACCATAGGAGAGACAACATTTGGATCCACACAACCTATTTCACTTGGCTGAAATGCAAATGCCTTCCCATGTCTAGCCAACATCTTTATAAAACAGTCTCTCTCAACAGAAGAAACCCTTCTGCACCAACTTTCAATTCCTGTAATGTTTTAGATGTAAACTAATGACCTATATCTTTAGGATCTCGTAAGCTTGGATGCCTTTGACACTTTTTCATACATACCCTCACTCTCTGGTGGAAGTGGCAAAGCAATTGGTTTCACCTTTTTGTCAATAGTCTTATACTTTGTCTCCACAAGTACTTCAATCTTATACTTTGTCTCCACAAGTGCTTCAGTCCATTGTAATCCTTCATGCTAAGCAAACAATGCTATAACATCATACATATCTAAAGAACATACTGACAACACTCTATTTTCAACCTCATTTTCTACATGTATAGTTGCTGAAATTTCAGCCATAGTGTCAGTAATATTCAGCCCATAAAAGATGCCTGAAATGCCATCATTTTCAGCTAACAATCCCAATGCTCTCAGTTTCTTAGTAGCCCGTTTCATAGATATGCATTCAGCCCTACACATAGCTTCCATAGGCTTAAACCAACATGAACTATTTGCTGTAAATTGAGAATTACCAATAGTAATTGCATGCTTCATTTCATCAAGAGGCGAATACACCCACTGAACAGCACTACTATAGCCCCGCATTACAACAGTGCTTAATGAAAATCCAGGTCTTTGAATTCCCTTGCATTTGGAACCAAAGGAGACTCTCGAAGTGTATCACGATTTCTAGGATGATTAACACAAACAGTAAGAAATTGGACTGCTTTTCTTCCATCTTTGCTTCTGACTCTTGCATAAGCAGAACCATCATCAAGTACCTTTGTTTCCATACGCACTCTTGTAATATAGGGCTGTCCCAAAATCACTGCATATGAGAAATTATCTTGCACAAAGAAGTGTTGCTCTTCTTGTACATCACCAATTGTCACTTTTACATTAGGACATGTAGCATAGAGCTCCCCTAAAGAATTATTTGTAGCCCTCATTCGCCAACCATGATCAGTGTCTACAGTCCATGCACCATTTTCATACAATCCCCGCTCAATGACATTTATCTCAAACCCATGGTCAAGTAAAGCAACACAAGGAGTTTCTTACTCCCCTATTTTCACTACCATTTTAGTAGTAGCTCTAGCCCAATGATTTCTTGTGTAGTGACTTCGAGGAATAAATACTAGAGTCCCTTCTCCATATTGTTGCATTTGCCTTACTCCACCATGCATATTGCTACAAGACAATGCGTTTTCAGCCACTTTCTTCTCTTTTCCACATGTTGTCCACTGATTAGTAGCATCTTGCATAGATAATCCAGTACTTACTTCATGCTCATATTCAACCCGAATACCCAACAAACCAGTTTCCTCTTCAAATTGCAGCAATGCACTAGTGGTATCACCAAGAAACTGACGCTTCCTTTTAACTATGTCAATGATCTCATCATGAAATTCTCGCTTGGCAATGCCAAGCACCTCTCCCAAGGTGAATTCCACCCAGCTGTTTAAGATCCGTTCTTCAAGAACCTTCTTAAGATCTGTGGCTATCTCAATGTCAGATTGCAACTTATATCCTGGCTGCTTGCCCTTCTTTTTGCCCTCTTGTTTGTTATCCTATTTTTGCTTCTGATTGACCTCTTCCATAACATGCTCGAGAGGTGGTTGATTTGCAGCTTTAGGCCGATCCACACTTCTTGTCATTCTTTTAGATGTCCTGGCAATATCTTCATCTCTTTTTCATTTTTCTTCCACAAGTACATCCGTGTTTTGTACCTTTGCTAAATATGCATCTACTGGTGATTCCCAACCAGTTATGCCACGAATGTCTTGCCCTGCATGAGACATTTCACTATCAGTGACCTTTCTCTTTTCAGTTGCATGTAAAGCATGTGTCCATATTTCAGCCTTTGGACCAACCATCACTTGGCCATGCATTCTATCCAACTGTAGACCAAAAGTAGAAGCATGTACTGCCGCATAAGCATTTCGGACAGCCAAGTCTTCCAACAACTTCTGTATACCTCCCTTTCCAAAATTCAAAGCAAGAGGCAATCCCATTTCTTGTGCATGGATCTTGCCATCTTTCCAAAAGATAAGCTGTCATGCTAAGGCCTCCTGATAGGCAGCACAATCCTTTCTCTCGTGCTGCAAACTGTCACACCACATACATCTTTTTCCAAGCTTAGGGGCTGCTACCCGTCCCCTTTCCTCTTGTCCTTTTTCATCCAATTTTGCAACCTTCAATTGAAGATCCCACATCCCTTTGACCAATTCATCTAAGACATCTTCCCTAACAAAGGGAACAATAGTAGGTACAGCCATAGGGTTAGCCACAGAAGTGGGGCTTACTGGATACTTCAACTGTCTTACCCGTAACAGTGGGCAAGCTAGAGACATGCAATCTTTCTCTTCTTCTATGCTTCTTCACAAGTGCAGTAACAGCTTCCTTGACATGTCTCCACTCTGTTTTCAAACCTGTCTCTGTAGTCTGATCCTCCAGCAAATCATCAAGCTTCTCTTGAAGCTCAGGATCAGCTGCCAGTAGAAACAATTCAATTTTCTGACTTGCAAGAGCTTGTTGTTCTACAAGATCCAACTGCTCAAATCTACTTTCAAATTCTCTTAACAATTCTATAGCCACAAGACCCTTGTTGGGTTGTATAACCCACTCCTGAAAAGTCTTGCGCGTAATCAAACTAGTGTCCTCAATGTAAAATTCTTCCCTAACTGTCTTCTTGAAGGCTACCCAGTCAACATCCTACAAGTATAATTCAGTAATCCCTGCTTTGAGTTCATGAACAGTAACACGTACAAAATACCAGCTCCATGCAAATTGAGCCACTCTAAAGAATTCCATCTTCTAAGCATAGGTATGTACATATGCAGATACATTCCTACCATTGAATAACTTCACCTCACGCTCAACTGCTTGCAAAGCATTCATCACAACACTTTCTGTTTGAGCTTAAGCTTGCATCACCTGTTGTTGTTGTTGTATCTGCATAAGCATATTCATATTTTGCACCAACTGTTGCAAAACATCACTAGAGACACCAATGTCGGAGGGGTTTTTGTCGAAAGGTCGCATCCACCAGGGATCAGAAGTAGAAGGAAGTAGAGATAGGAGATGGAAGAGAAGATAGAGAATATCCAAGTGGTAAACATGACAAAAAGAAATCACATTGAATTGAATCAATATGTATTGAAAGAACCTAGAATCTTCGCACTACTCAGAAGCAATCTCCAAGCATTAGTTCTCCTAGAGCTCCTTCGTAGACCAAAAACGTAGATCAGAAAAAATCAACTCTTTCACTGTTGCACGGAACCCAAATCTGATGGCTCCATTGGCTCCGAAAGGGGGTTAAAACCCTAGGACACCTAATCACGGATCTCCCAGATCACTCCTTCTTCTTCCTTCAGTTCAATCTGCAGTTTTCAGTCTGTTTTCAACGATCATGACGCGTGCAATTTTGTCAATCTGTCTTTTTTATGAAAAATCTCCTAGTTGGCTAAAAAAGCAACTAGCTTTTTGCATGCCATCCTAATTTAGAAGATTTTTCTAACTTTTTTGAATTTTTACAATAAATAATATTAAAATAGACTAAAATTATCCAAAAATCTATTATTTTTGGATAATCCATGCAACTCACACTAGTACTAATGGCTCAGATCACATTGACTTTCTTGATCAATAGAGAAGTCGAATGATGATGCATTCCATACTTTTTGACACTGTGTCCTCATAACATCATGACATCGTATCAACCAATCCCAATAAGGCATGGTTCCCTATGTGATCATGATTATGTCTAGAGCATCTATTCATAGTGGAGGTTCTAGGATTGCAAAATCCCTATGAGTGTCCTATAATCAACTCTTAAATATGAATGTTTACCATAATGCTAACTTGTTGAATCAAAGTATTTGGTAACATTTGTCATCTGAGAGTGGATAACAAAATGAATGGGAGTCCAATGCTGCAAGCCCAAGAATTTCTCAGTAAAATGAAAGTTGTTGGGGATTGTATGTTCAAACCCAAGGAGCTCAAGCACAATTCCATCTAACTCCTAAAGCAAGTAGAGACAAAATTGCTCTCGTGGAGATCAGTGTGGCAACAAGGAGGCCATTAAAAGAATCCAAATGGAGTGATGTTGATTGGAAACCATGAAGAAGTGTCCTTGAGCTAAGTAGGTCAGAAAGAGTTAATCATCCCATTCTCTATACCTACTAATAGTTTAAAACTCTAGAATCTAGAATTTAAGAAGAAGCTTTGGTTGGTCTATGCCACATCCTGCGTCCACCCACCAAGTTTAAGTGATCATGGATCACAAACCATTGGGAGCCTCTAAGACATAGAATCATAGGGACAAACTACATGCTCAATAATTTCATTTTCTACTTCTTTGAGAATGAATATATGATGTTAAACCTACTAGGGATTGGATATTATATGATAAAAATTTGGCCAACCATTGACCCTCTTCTAATGAACCCCTGAATTCAATCTAGGAGTAGATAAGCCCTCGAAGGTACATGTCTAAGTAGAACTAACAAATCTACTAAGAAATATATTCCCCTTTGTCTATACACTAATTGCGCCACTCTACACATTTCCAAGGAAAAGACTAACTAGTGTGTCTTGAACCCAAGATGGTTCCTCCACGTTCTAATAGAAATGGATCTCAACAAGAAATAACAAAATTTTTGTTTATCACGCAAAAAAGGTAATGTGATAACCAAAAATTCATTAACACATAGGAATTTTCCCAATGTTTGCTTCCAATGTATGAAAGTAGGGCACTTTATATGAGGCTGTCTAGAGATGAGACCTAGGGAGTTAACATAAAATCAAGAAGAAGCTAAGACTCCTAAATGGTTTTCAACCTACCTAGAAGAAAGGGAAAAAATCTAATAAATTCCAATAAAAAATCTAATAGCCAAGAGGTGAAAAAAAGAAGCAATAGGTACAAACCCCTCCTCATGGAAGTCCCTGATGAAATAATGATTTGAAAACCAGACGAGAGGAACTTCAAAAAGGGGAGCTCTTCTATTGACTCATAGAATGAAAAAACCTTCGTAGATAATATGCAAATAAAATATAATAATAATATGGATTTAAATGAACAATATGATTATGTCCTCATTGAGGATGTTGAGGAAGAAGGAGTTAAAGGGGCTAATCTGTTCCAAAACCCCAAAAGCTCTATCAACCCAAAAAAAAACCTTTATTAACCAATCTAGAAAAGCAACCAAAAGGAAATTTTCTAAGGTTGGAGATAGCAACATCAATCCTTTCTCCAAGTTTAAAGAAAGTGCCAAAAAATTCAATACTAAAAATAAACTTAATGATGAATACATTAATAATTTTATCCTTCAATTGCAAAGGGTTAACTCATCTGCAAAGAGCTAAGATTATCAAGGGCTGGGTGAAGGACAACTAGACAACTCTTGATCTAGCTTGTCATAAAGTGATTAAAACATTAGGTGAGATCCTAGATGTAAATCTCAAGATAATCAATAATAATTTTACATGGTTCTCCACAAGACACAATCATAGAAGTGGCAATTCAGTTATTAGGGTAAATGATAACCTCAAGGGGCGACTAGTAGCTAAGACCTCAACCAATACTAAAAATCAATGGATAAGGGTTCATTTAAAGGAACAAGAAAAAATTGCAATCATTTCTATTGATGCCCCTTTGCAACCCTAATAAAAAAACAACTCTTTGGACCTACATGTCAAGATTTCAATGTCCACTAATAATGGTGGGAGATTTTAATATGGTAGAAGATTTAAAAGATAGGTATATCTTGAAAGGATAAATAATTTTAAGATAAGGAAAAAAAGGCCTAGTTAGACTACAAAACTTACCATGATCTTGTAGATGTTAGTGAAGATACCAACTTCTCGTGCTATTAAGATATCAAATTCTCATGGAGCAATGGCCAAAAAGATCCAACAATTTGGGACGCTAGACTTGATAGAAGCTATATATCAGTAGGTTTGCTCTCATCCTTTGTTAGTGTTAGTTGTAAAATACATAAAGATCTAGTTCTTTTACTATCACTTTCCAATAATTACATGTTTGTCTAACAATCTGAATATAATTACGGCCAAGTGGTTCCATATAGATGCAAATCAATTTTAGGGGTAAAATTAAAAACTTATGGGAGGCTACCTTTCAGAATACTAAGCATGCAGCACAAGCTTGGAATGCTATAATCTTTGCAACCTAGGAATTGCTAAGACAAACAAAAAAAGAAACAATAGACAAAAGGAATAAAAACCAAAATTACGCATATAGGTAGTGGAACTATAAAAAGAAATTCACATGGTAGGGAGGACCTCCAAGGAGAGCTAATCTAGGTCAGTCACAACCTTAGACTATTGAAAGAAGAAGAAGCAAAAAAAAAAGCACCAATATAATAGGGCTTGCTAGGTAGAGAAGATAGACCATTCAACCAAAGAAATGTTCAACACAATTAAAAAGAAAAAAGAGAAGGGTCTAGTTCCCTTGTTGGTTTTAAAAATGGTAGTAAGGCCAAAACATACACTAAAAATCCTAAAAAGCAAGAGAATTCTTTCCATGAATAATTTGCCCCCCAAAGAGGAGAGTTAAGAGACCATGTTAGCAAGAGCAAAAATAACAAGGATAAGACCCAAGGTTTCGATGGAGACTTTACAAAGATTGAGATTATGGACCTGAAAAACTAGCAAGGATAAGACCCAAGATTGTCCCAATTCACTATACCAAATCTTAGATGGAGACTTTACGCAAATGAAGATTACGGACAACGTTAATAGCTTAGCCAATGATAAGAGCCCTGGATTAGATGGCCTACTAAACAAGTTCTATTAGGAATTCAATGAACACTAATGCAACCACTCCTTCAAGTATGGAAGGAATTTGTAACATTCGGAGCACTACCTATAGGGATTAACCATTGGGTTATAAGGCCGATACATAAAAGTGATGCTAAGGATAACCTATCTAATTGAAGGCCAATAACCTCCCTATCCTCAACCTATAATTTTTTGCTAAAACCCTAGCAAGAAGACTTGCCCCTCATCTAGATGGATGGCTTAGAAAAGAATATAAAGGATTTATCAAAGGGTGTATCATTTTAGATTTGCTAATTGGACTATGGGAAGGGTTTGAATATGCCTAGAAGAAGAATCAAATCTTTGCATTCTGAAAATATATTTTGATAAAGCTCATCAAATGTGTACAAGTCCTCTTGGTAATGCTAGTGCTAGAGTAGCTACCAATGGTGAACTTTCTACCTCTTTCTCCCTATTCAAATCAATCTATCAGGGGGTATGCCCTAGTCCCCCCCCCTCCCCCCTCGTGGACAAGAATAGAAGAGGATGCACAATAAAAGGAGCAATGGCACAAGACATGGAGGCTCAAGAGATTTTCTTCTTCAATCGTCATCTTCATTCTTCTCTTTCTCTCATTGTTGACTGAGTACACACAAAGTATCCCCTAAAGTGATAGATTACCTTTTGACCTTTAAGTCACTTCACATACAACCTCTACTTTATTTTTGCATATATAAGATATAGACTTATACTATGCCTATTTCTCAACACTCCCCCTCAAGCCTAGAATGATCTTGCAAATACAATATCGCAAGTGCACTTCTAAAGTATACAAACTCATCTTTACCTAATGCTTTGGTAAAGATATCCGCAACTTGGTCATTGGTTTTAACATGTACCGTCTATCTCTCCATCCATAACCTTATATTTGATGAAGTGGTACTGCACTTCAATATGCTTCATCCTTGCATGGTGGACTAGGTTCTTTGCCACCAACATAATGTTACTAATGTTATCACAATACATGATAACTCCACCATTTATCTCTATCCCCATATCGCATAATAGTAATCTTAGCCATGTTTGCTTATATACTGTCAATGCAATACTCTATAATTAGCATTTATACTAGATAAAGCAACTATAGATTGCTTCAGGTTGCTCCAACTCACCATGACTGAACCAAATGAAAATGCATAGCCATCCAATGGTCTATACACATGCTTACATGCTATCATTCCATACTTCTCTAGCATCTCCAATGAGTATTGCATGTGCACTAACCAATCTCCAATGAGTATTGCATGTGCACTAACCAAACTCCACATGGAGTGTCAATCACCTCAATGCCAAGAAAGTACCTCAATAAACCAAGGTCCAATTGAGAATGCATGCTATGGAGGATCACTGATGAGCAAATAGACAATCATAATGAGGCAGAAGCATTGACAAAGAAGAACAACTAATATTATCCAAGCATAATGCAAGTACAATTGAATGATAATGACCTTTAATTGCCCTATGGCCGTGGGCAGCATAATCGCACATGTAGGTAGAATCGATGGTACGAATCACAGATGGCGCAAACTGGTCTGCGACTAAGATTCCACACAATGCTAGAGAGGAAAGAGTACGATGTCAAGCTTTGAGATGATAGGGAGGAGTGGCCTGAGTCACATAAGATTTCTCCAGAAGGAAGTATGAGCTGAAATGTCCCGATTTGAGAGATTCAAGCCCTCCATTGAAGGTGGGTAGCTATGGAGGTAGGTGAGAGATTCATGGAAAAGTGGAGGGAGCCAGAAATTCAAACTGGAATGACTCAATTAGTGGCCTGATGACTCACTAACTTAAAACCTGCTCTGATACCATGTTAGAATATTGAGAATGCATGCTATGGAGGATCACTAATGAGCAAATAGACAATTATAATCAGGTAGAAGCATTGACAAAGAAGAACAACTAATATTATCCAAGCATAATGTAAGTACAACTGAATGATAATGACTAATAGAATGAGTATGGGATGAGTGCCTTTTATAGGCTTACAGTAGGTGGTATTGGTAGGTGGAAAAAAGTGGAAAGGGACCATGGTAATCACCAACTGTGGTTTTAATAAACCATGCATACATGACCTAGTCTAAGGCTTTAATTGCAGTCTATTTCTTTGCCTTGTTTGTTCCAAACAAAGAGGCTATGGTGGATGTGATTGCACATTTCTAAAAAGTCAGAACTCTAAGAATATGTCACTCCCAAAGAATTGAACCCCAAATTCAATCACCGCTACTATGGACCTTACCACATTCCTCAAGTGCTAAATGAAGTTACCTGCAAGCTTGACCTGCTAGAAAATATTTGTGTTCATAATGCATTTCATACTCAGCTTCTGCGCAGGTTCTATCCCGACAACCAATGGGGGTGGCACATACCAATGCTCCATTCCAATGGCCCCTTTGAAGTAGAAGCATTCCTCTAGCGTCGAGAACACAAAGGGTACCCTAAGTATCTCACCAAGTGGCACGGGCGCCCTCTCAAGGAAGCCACTTGGATTTCCGAAGCGGAGGCACGCAAAAGCAGCAAAGACGCCTTCGCTATCTGGCTCAAGAAGAATCCCACCAATTCTTCCAATGTCCCTTGAGTTATCCCAAAATAGTCCTCATCATAGGCCCAATAACATATCTACTCCTCAAATGTAATTGAATCGAGGTGGACTTGCATGGTAGCCCGAATAAAACAAAAGTCCCCCACCAAGTCTAGATGGGCAGACAGTGTCCAACTTGCTAGAAAAAGTTGTGTTAAGACCCCCAAGTCCTACGACAGACATTGACTAGTCTGATAGTAAAGACTGCGTTAAGACCCCACGAATGTCTCACAAGTCCTAGACCGCCGATAGACACTGGCCAACTTGTTAGCAAAAGCTATGTTAAGACCTTGGATGAGTCAAATAACCTCTGCCCTTAGATTGCTAAGAACAACAATCCAGTAAGCGGGGGTGGGTATAAAGACTTTGTAGCTATACCATGGCATTGCTACCAGAAACACCTATATAGGAAGTAGTAGTGACTCTGAGCCCTGCTTGGTTTTCACTCTACATGTGATTCTCTATACCCAGTGTGGTGAACCCTCTTGAGATGTACCTATATTGTACTGTTTTTTTGATTGAATAATACAAGAATATATCTTGCTCTCGCATATCATATTACCTTTCTGTGCCATGTTAAGTGAATGAACGAGTGTAGGTGCATCACAAACTCCCCTCCGTTCCCCCTGCCTCCAACCAAAATAAAAAAAGCCGTGATTCGTGTTTTCCTTAAAATGGAAAGGGTAAAAAAAAGGGTATGGGCAGTGGTGAACACCAGGAATTTAGGAAGTGAAAGGTTTCAACTTTCAACGTAATTTGTCACAGATGACGTGGCACAACGGCTACGGCAATGCCCAGAGTCATCACGGTTTGACTTGTGGGATACGGTTCACACCGCGGGGCAAAGAAGCGACTGCGACCGTCTGTCTCCCCCCTTGGTGCGGGGCCCACGAGGGGCGCCTTACGTGTCGCGTCGGCAGCCCGTACGCTGTCGAAGTCCGATACATTAATCATCCCACGCTAAGTCGTTATCAGATGTTGTCCCACATAGACCTTTCCAGTCCTTGCAAATTGCGATATTAGGCCGTAACCTTCGTGGAACAATTCCTTAACCTTCCACAAGTAGCCTTGGCCCTTCACAAACCTACGCCAACGCACTTGCTATGTGAGAGGTAAAGATGTAGGGTAAGGGGGCCAAATAAATGATGTGCCCCAGTTTTGTGACACCTATTGTGGTATGCAGGCACCCAATTAGTAACGCAATGAAGAATACAATGGAAAAAAGTCGACAAATGGATGTTTATCACATGCTATCCTTAAATTAGCACGATCCATGTTACAAAATGGCAGGTTTTTTTTGCACATCTAGATCTGTGTCAAAGCTCCAGACCGTGTCTACCATGGCTTTGTTGTGGCTAATATTTTTTTAAAAAGTTCAATCACCTGACCAATGACATGGTTGGAGGGTTGTTTTGATGAATTTCGTCGTGTTCAACTTTTCTAATGAAGGGGCCGGTAGCTATCACTAAACCGGCCCTCTTAACCTATTAATATCTACAACATCCAAGGTCATAGGTGCACATGCAACTCCATATAGCACTCTTAAGGATTATAATGTCTGATATTTAAAGCTTATTATGAGCTATTTTAAAGCTCAGTCTCTTGGCTCTTGCTTTCCAAAAAGGGAAACCACTTCGCACTTATCTCCATCAAATTCCTCAACAAGGGGCTTCTTGATTCTGCCATGCACTAACTTGTTTCTAAAATGCCATGTTGCTCTTAAAGTAACCAATTTGGGAATCTACCAAAGCCTCTAAGTTTCCTCGTCCTACTTCCTCTGAGGAGGGTGGACTTCAGAGTTATGCATCCTTTTCCAACTTGAGAACTTTAGCATTGTTGTCAACAAAAATCTAACCATAGAAGCCATTTCTATCAAGGAGAGGTAAAACTCTCAAAGCCCCAACGTTCAGCATTCTTTCTAAGTTCCTTAGAATGGGTTAGTCACTAAGATGACAAGGAGGGCAACAAGTAAGAAACCTTGCCTCTACTAACTTTTATTCTATAATACCTCCACTTAAGTTTGCATCAATGGCTAGGTCTACCAAGGCTTCACTTTGCAAGATGACAAGGGGGGGGGGGGGGGGGGGGGGGGGGGGGGGGGGGGCAAGCAACCCTACCTCACCGACCTATGCAAAGTGAACCCTTGGTAGACCTAGCCCCATCAATGCAAACTTGAGCAAATGCATTACAAAATATAGGTGTCGAGGAGAAAGTGGGGCCCAAATCCATAATGATGGGCAATGTCCTTAATAAAGCATGAATTGATTTTATCATAGGCCTTGTCCAGGTCTAAGTTGAGAACCATGTAGCTTTCACTTGAGATGGTCAAGGGCTAGCACCATACTTAGGATTGCATTGTGAACTTATCTTCGAGCCACAAAGTCATATTGCCTTAGGTATAGGAAACATGAGCTTGGTTCATTCTATAGTGGCTTAGCTTCCTTCTTTCAAGATTCTTGGGTATCAAATTTATAAGTCCAACATTAACAAAAGCAAGAATCTCTATGGATGCAGCACATGCATTCAAGAAGTTACATACATCTTTGCTACACAATTCCTAGTTAGCATGAAAAAAATCAATGGGTAGTCCATTCGGCCTGTAGTACTCTCTTCTTCGTCATGAAGATCATATGCCTCAACTCATTGAGGGTAAAGGGCCAATCTAACAAAAGAGCCATTTCAATCGACATCCTCTCCATCATGTATTCTAGAAAAGCATCTTGCCTAGCTAGGTAGGTGTTGTCCACCACATGGTAGACTCGAATCCAATTCAAGTAGATACCCATCGTCATTGTCTACTAAGGTGACCCCTAGTCCAATCTTGCAATCATAGCTAGGTGGCCCTTGAAGGCTTGAGTGATGTCTTCATCCAATTCAAGTAGATAGCCATCGTCATTATCTATTAAGGTGATTAATTCACATTTGTGTGGACGTTGAAATAGAATTTGTTGGGTCTCACCTCCATGTTGCTTTTTGTTGGACTTTGATAAGTTCTATCAAGTTGAATTGTCCTCGTGTACCATCCAAATGCTTGTAATGCGAAGCAAAGCTTGCATTTGCTTATGAAGGCAAAAATCTTGCATTTGCTAATAAAGGCAAGGTCAAAGCGACATCAATTAATTGGTGTTGTGCCATTAGTGGGTCCAGACTCACACCCCCTAAACCCTAAACCTTACATATCCAATATCTTTCTCTTCTCTTGTGCATGCCTATGATCCTTGTCTCTCCCTTTGTGCACACTTTTGATCGCATTGTGCAATAAGCTAGGTAAATGATAGCTTGCTTGCAAAAGCTTATGTTATTGGAGTTTGAGAAATGAGAGTCTAGAGTTGATCCCCATTTGAATTTCCTAGAGTTTGTCATAATAAATGAAGCGGATTGTCGATTGGCCACTATGCAATTAGCATCAAATAATGCACAATTGATAAAATTATTCTAACCAGTTGGAGAGCTAGAAATTAGGGGAAAATAAACAATTTGGAAGCAAAAAAAGATGACAAAAGAGAGCTAGCACTAGGCTAATGTCTGGTTGACTTGTGATAGCCCCCCCTCTTTTCTACACCACTTCAATAAAGGCATATGCACATGAATGCCTCAATCCTCCTGAGCATGTTGAGGATCTTTTGACATAAAGAAAGCATATCCTATGTATTGGGTTAACCATTGCTTCTCCCACAAACTGTGGGGAGAAGCCATGTTGAGTTGCCTTCTACGATTCAACTCAAAAGCTATCAATGCGCCAACAAAGAAGGTTGCTTTTCTATCACTGGTTTTTTCCAGCTCTCCACATTCATTGACATGTGCATTGAAGCTCATACAACTATTATATTTCTAAGCTATCGTAGTAAAGCCCTCGTAGATCTTATCTGCACAACATATCAAGATGACATGCTCTATAGTAAATAGTGTGAATGCCAATAATTCTAATCTATGAGTTGATCTTAATAATGATCAATTGTGACAAGTTTAGGGAAGTGCCATGGGGAGGATCGACTCTCATAGGTTGCAAGGTTTAAAATGCTCATCATGGTAAGTTTCTACTAATGTGGCAAGGGAAGATGTCACCACTCTCAAATAGAGACTCTTTTCTCCTTAATCATGGGGAAAAAGTAGTGTTAGAGGCTCTACTAGTAAGGTTGGTTTGTTGGCTTGTTTTTCCATTTGTTCGCCCTCGTTAGGCATAATACTATTGGCTAGTAGGTGCACAAAAATGCTCATCACAATCATCTTCTCGGAACATGAGTCTCACCACAATGAACCCTCTTAAAGCTCATGGTTGTGGCTTGTCATATGAGAGAAAATTAATACTTCTTGTGATAAGTATGATAGCTAGCCGCAACGAGAAAAAAGGGGGTGTGCCTATAGGTAGAGTAACTTAGGAGGAGGGCAAGGCACATGTGAAAGAAGGATTCTAGGATGGATGAAAATTTAGTAGTTTAATCAAGATTGTGGTCTACAGTCCTGCTCTCGTCGTCCCCTTTGGTCTTTAGGAGTAGTGTGTGTGTGTGTGTGTGTGTGTGTGACTCAGTCTTTGTGTCTGTCTATGAAGAGTAAGCTTGAACCAGAGGCCTTTTTTCTTCCTGTTGTTTCCTCACTCCCTTCGTAACTATCTAGGCTTCTGTACAGATTCCTCTGCTGGCTCTCAATTGCAGGATCCTCTCCACCTCACCCTCATAATCGTCTCTCCGTTAATTCGTTACAGAGAAGCCCTCCCCTGCTCCTGCATTGGGCGCCCCCAACCACACACCACCCACCCCACCCCACACCCCAGCCTCTCGGCCCCGGTTTATGTGACCCATTGCAATGTCTGATACCCCTGGCAAGGTCCTCTCCAGCCTCACCGCCTCCGACAAGCGAGGCGGTGATGGCACGAAGCTTGGTGGATGCGCAGGTGCCTTCTTCCAGCTCCTCGACCGTATCAATGGCAAGCGGCTTTTTCCTCACAAGCTGCTCACTGCAGGTGGGTAAACCCATCTGCATTTTGTTTTTTATAAGCACATCAAAGCTGAAACTCCTTCTGTTCTCTGATTTCTTTGTTTTCCTCCTCTTGTGCTTCAGAGCGCCCGAAGCATAGCTCAAAAGGTTACAAAGAAGAGAAGCTACCTATGGCTAAGCTCCTTCTGGTAAGTGTCTCCTACATGCACATGCTGTGTGTGAAGCAAAGTTTTGCAAAACTAGTTTACATGGTGAATTCAGTGGAACCTTCTCTCATTTGTGGCTGTTTACACAGTTTAAGGACCATGGGCAGCTTTCAAAATGTAGTGTTAATGTGAAAGATGTACATTTTCTGACAGATTGCCGATGAGAACAGAGGTGGATCTCCGAGTATCAGGCATGCAGCAACAGGAGGGGGAGAAGGACCTTTAGGGCAAAAAGATGCAGCATTGGATGAGAAAGCAAGGGGACGAGTTCCCAGTGTCGTGGCCCGGCTTATGGGCCTTGAAAGCATGCCTTCTCCAGAGTCCCCTCAGCAAGAAAGGAAGCAAGTAGAAGTAGGTTATTCTCAGGAGTTGGAAAATGAGCCTGCCAGAGAAGATCCTTCTTTTCCACCAGTTAGAAAGAGCAGAAGAAAGGATTTTAGGCAGGTTGATGCAGAGGCCTTACCTTCAAAGGTGAAAACCATGGAACTCCACAGGAAGAGGGTGGAGAAATATCCCTCTCCAAAGAGGTTGCAGCGTTCGTGTAAGGAAGGTTTCCCATCTTGCAAGGAAGAAGACAAGGTGCCTGAAAGACAATCAACTCAGCGTGCAAGGTCAGCATTATCTACTTTAAACAAAGGCGATGGAGTGAAATCATTGGTCATAAACAGAACTCCACCTTCATTGCAAGTTGATTCTGCATTCAAGTCAGTCCTATCTCCATCCAAAGGTCCTTGCAGAGTGACTTCACCAATCAAGAGCCCCTTGTCTTCCAAGAACACAGCTCGGTTGTTTGAAGCTGCTGCCAAATTACTGGAACCCAGTTTGCAGCCCAACATCCGCAGCAGAACTGAAGGGATTCAAGCTCAGAGTTCAAGGAGACTGTTACTAGAAGCAGAGGATCATGATAAGAAGGGCACCAAAACAGGTAAGAAGGGTGCTGCGACTGCTCCAAGCAGAAGTCACAAGGCTATATGGCAAAGTAAAGCAGATGATACCCCTGACATACAACTGAAAGGACAAGACCTCATGGAGGACCCTTCTTCAGCAGATGAATCTTCAAGCTACAGGAATGGAAATCAGCTGAAGATGGCCCTTAAGGCAGAGAAGAAGGCAGGTCCAGAAGCAGCAAACAGAAGAACAGTGGCCTCAGCTGGTCAGCAAGTTAGTCCTAATAGTCTGTTTAGGAATGATAAACCCCCTCGTAATTCTGAGTATCAGCCACAAAAAAGAGCAGGAAATGAATCGAAGGTAAAGCCTGACTGGAGAAAACAAGAGGAGACTAGCCGAAGGCTCAGCCAGCCAGGAAGCAGCATCCGAAATCAAAGCACGAGAACTTTGACAAATATACAGCTTAGAGATGCTAGTCCTCCCAAGCAATTACAGGCCTTGCCAAATTCTAGTAGGTCTACCCAAGCTTCAAGAAATCTCCCACAGTCATCAGGTGAATCACATGCTTCCCAAGTCAACAGCAACAGCATTGGTGATTCCCAGAGCAGCAATCCAATTGTGGGTGATCTTCTTAGCAGTAACAGGCAACCAAATGCTTCCAGAGAGGGTAGCAGGACACAATTTGATAGGGCTAGTAAGAGGATAGATTATGCTCAACGCAAAGAGGATCCTCCGTTGATCAAATCTCTTCTAAGAAGAAGAGCAAATACATCAGAAACTAAGGGTACTAGTAACATGCAGGCAACCAGAAGGGATTCCAAATCTGCCAAATGCTTTGGCGTTGAAACTACTGCTACAGCTTCACTTCGAGGGCAATCTTCAGGTGAATCAACTGATGCTTCCTGTGATCTGAAGGAACTCAACTGTTCAGTTGAGCATACTTCAGGGAAAGAAGGGATCAGTTCATGTGAGGAAGCTGATTCTTCAGAATGTGCAACCAACATAGCATCGGAATCAAGTGAAGTTGGCCTGTCAAATAGTTGTGAACCTGCGAAAAGTTCCAGCTCAGAGTACCCGAGTTCTGACATGATGGAAAGAATGTCTCAGGGAAGCTTTGCTGAAATCTCCAGTCATAGTTGTAACCAGTTCACACAGATTTATGGGGAAGCTGCCTCCTCATATTGCGCATGCCCGGATGTTGACAGTAGAGTTAGGGAGTCTGTATCGTACTCTGGAAAGACAACAGCTGCCATTCTACAGGAGTTGCTAATGGCCTTGAATGCATCAAGGGCACACCTCAAGACAGTGCCAGACAATTCAATGAGCAATGGGTTTGATACTCCATCATTAACATTCAGACAGCTGAAGAACAGCGAATCTGGGTGCACTTGCATGTCAGAATATGCTAGAAAGCATAGTGATTTTCCTGCAGACTCTACAGCAGAGGTGGATTCCTGGCAAGAAACCAAAAGGGTACGTGCCCTCTTTTGTTCATACTCCACAATAAATCATATCCGCTTGACTAAAGCTTTTGAACACCTAAGTTTTAAAGCTGAGTGTTGATTTTTGATTGCATGCTTTACTTGCAGAAGTTAAGGAAGTGTGAGAAGTCCCTGGCTAAAGCAGATTTATCTCTAGAGGAGTGTGAATCTGCATCTGATTCATTAGGCCCGGATGAATGTGGACAGCCTAGCCCCATATCTATCTTGGAGTCTCCCTTTCAGGATGCTGCTTCCAATTCATCAGATGGTTTTGAGGTCACCATGCAAGGTACGGGTCCATTTGGTGTTTTCAAGTATCAGAAGTTTCAAAATAGTATTTTGGATTGCAACATGCCCTAAAAGGTGATATGGATTCTTGGGCAGGAAGGAAGCTTTCGGAGGTTAGTAGTGCTGAAAACTTTGACAGTGTTAGCAATTCAGCTAGCCAAGCAGAAGAAGCTGAATTTGTTGAGAGTAGATGCTTTGTAGACTGTGACAAACTTCTGGACACCATATCCCGGTTGCATCACATAGATCCTGCTGTTATTGGCCTGGATTCGAAGCCAAAACTTACTATTGAAAGTGAGGAAGATTATGTTAAAGAGATTGTGAAAGCTGCCAAGGTTTCTGCTGAAAATGTGTTTTCTGGGAAGCTAGTACTTTTAGGACCCCTTGTGGATCCAGCCTTGTTTAACAAACTGGAGGAGCAGGCTCAACACTTAGATTGGGGTGTCTCTGTTTTGTCTTCAAGCTTGCACGTGGATGACGAAGATGTGGATAGCACATGTGGGTCAGAAACGGAGTTGAGTATCCAGAGTCATTTTGCAGAAGCTGCAGTTCAAAGCAGAAAATTGGTTTTTGATTGCATCGAAGAGGCTTTAAGGCTATGCTTGGATGTTCCATCTGTAAGCTTTTTCTCAGATGTATTCAGAACTTCCTCATCTAATCATCTTTGGAGTCAGGTGTACAAACAGGTTAATAATTGGAAAGGAATGAGTATCAGCATGAATTTGGATGATATGGTGGAAAAAGAGATGAATACAGGCACTGGAAGTTGGTGCAGATATGGGAGTGAAGTTGAAGAGATAGCACAGGAGATAGAGAACTCATTAATTAGATGCTTGCTTGAAGAGCTGGTGAGGGAAGTGATGAGTAGCTATTGCTGGAAGGCGCCCTCTTGGTCTTCGATTGGGTTCAATATTTCCTTAAGACCAACTGGCCTGAGACCAAGTCTGTTAGGCAGAGTCTAGCAACCACTCTGAAAATGTTTGCCTTGGGAATTCGACCTTTGGACTAGACTTAAAGTTTCACTGTGGCATACATGCTGTCCTTTTTGGTAATGGCAACCTTGCCAAACAAGAGCAGACAGCTGCACCCGGTCACAGACTGCAGATGTGTTGTTATATTTCTCTAGAGATTACTGGAGACAAATCGTCTAATGTTGGTCCATGACTCCAGTGATCGTACAAATACTGTATTGCCGCTGTAAAAACCCAAAATTTTTTCTATGTGGTTCATACAAGTAGAGATGGACCCTTTTTTAATAACATATGCTAATATGGAACAAAATGTTATGCAATTTCTGAATGAAACCAGCTGTCCTGGGCAAATTTTTAGCAGTTCAAAATTGATGTCGTGTGGTTATTAAATAGTGCATTGCGAATAAGCTCCTTAACTGCGTGTGCAAGATGTGTAACTTCTCTGCATAGGTATCAAGTAGTGCATTGCAAACAAGCTCCTTTGCCACGGCTTCAATGCATGTCACTTTCTGATGAATGAAACAGCCTGCCTAAGACAAGGATCCTTCTGAGAGTCCTACATTTTCTGGCTAACTGGATACTGAGTGTGAAGCTAATGTATTTCTTACAGACCTCAGGACTCAGTACTTTTGTTATAGACCTCAGTTGTGAATCCTGTGCCAGGATCTTCACAATTTTGCTGAAATATTCCTCTGAAACATCTGTTTCTTTCTAACTTCAGCGTCAGCATTTCTGGCAGCTGAAGCTTACAGTTTGATGCCATGGAGCACATTGTGTGGTCTTCTTGTTCAACCTTGCATATTTGCATTCACACATTGATATTAATGAGCTGGTGTGGTAATTGGAGTCACCCATACAGGTTTTTTTGTTTTTTGTTTTTTTCTGCCCTCGGCATATACGAGTGTAATTGGAACAATGGTTAACTTGCAAATGTTAATTTCATGTCTTGCGATCAATTATTTCATTACTCTTTCCTTGATATATAGGCGCCCCAACACCACAAACAAACCCCTGCACCCAAAAAAAAAAGAGTATGTCTTTTTTTTTTCTTGTAACAGGTAATTGTAATAATTATGGAAATAGTACAAGATTACAAGATGCAGGATGGCTCTAGGTCATCATGTAGAAAAGGATACAAAGCTATGTAACAGGTAATTGTATTAATTATGGAAATAGTACAAGATTACAAGATGGAGGATGGTTCTAGGTCATCATGTAGAAAAGGATACAAAGCCATGGCAAGTGAATAGAGGAGATTGCTATATGCCAAGGCAGGAAATCCTCCCTAGGGAGAAGATCAGCATACCAAACAAGGTCTAACTGCCAAAACAGGGGACATTTGATACCGGCGATCCTCTCTCTCTCTCTCCAGAAACAGTTATTTGTCTGACGATAGGCTCTCGGATGATAAAAGACACACGATTGATGGAACTTCGTCTCTTGATGCTGCACGGCTGTCACTCGGAAGGTCAAAGGCCAAGCCATCGGTGTCTCTCGCTGCTCGTAGTTCACTTTGTGGGTGCAGGTCGGTGGGGGTGGGTAGCGGCGCTCGGCTACTTCCTTTTTGGTGGCTTACATCGAAAAAAGCTGTTTGAACTTTGAAGGCCCGCATTCGAAAACTCACTTTAACTCGAGCTTCAAAAATTTGTCCGTTTCCGCCCTTTCTAATTTTCGTTTTTCAAATCCTGTCCGTTTCTTTTCCTTCGTCTTTTTTAAAAACATCATAAATGGGCTTTATACACATTATGTACATCATCACCATCTGATGCACTGCATGGGCCCCCCCCCCCCCCCGCCCACCATCGAAGGACGCCCACATGCACCTATTTGGCCACCTTGCTGGCCAGATGTTAAGGCCCAGCCCACTGTGACCAACTTTGCCCCTTGGAAGGGTTCCAAGAAGTGGGTAATGGGACCCTAGATGTATTATACAGATATGGTTTCTTAGGCCTTCCGATGGAAGATGTGCCAACATGAATACATTATTTTGAGAATGTGATCATGTACTATGGTGGAAAGACGATCGTAGGTCACATGAGATCCTTACAACATGACAAGGGATTACCGTTCACACAACAATCTGAATGTATTAAGTTAAACCAGCTAAACATTGGAAGTTAGTTAATAAAGGAATCTCATAAAAGACTTTGCATAACAAAGTGTGATTGAAACAACACTTCAACAATTAAATAAATGCAAAAAACTAGAAAATGGACCAGTAGCTCAATTTGCAATTAATATAATCAATTGTTGCTAAGCTTGACACCCCACAAATGCTTGAAGCTATGAAATTACATTTTCTTTAGGCTCATTTATGTCATAATATAAGAAAATGTTACATTTGATAATTCAAATTGCACGATGCATAGAAAATAATATCCTACACAAAAGTTTAATTAATTTTTATATCATAAAAAAATAGCAAGAAAAACCCTCACTTATGACATAGATATGCACAAAAAAAATATCTTACACAAAAAATTAATTAATTTTTATACCATAAACGAATAGTAAGAAAAACCCACACTTATGACATAGATATACAAAATGCTATGTCATGTAAGAATCACTTCAAAGGGATAATCAAGAACGTTCAAGATTCTTTAATTGTAATATTTTTGGACATGTCACAAAGTATTTTAGGGGACCAAAAAGGCCAAGATCAACTGAAGAGACCTTAAACTAATACAACTTGAAGAAGAAACATTAGAGTCTAGAGGCAATGATAGGAACACTTGTAGGCATCAAGTAGAAGTAGAAGCCCAAACACCAATATTCTGGAATGAGAAACTATACTCATTTTCTAGCGATACACCCATGTATTATACTTGCTTCTTCAATTAGAAAATCCTACAATCATGTTTGGTAGCAACACATAGGTAGGAGCACGAATAAGTTCTAGCTAAAATTCGGAAACAAATGCATGCATTCCTAGCTCTACATTGTCATGCCATTGATAGGAACAAGGTGTAACCGACCATATGTACAAATTGGGTTGTTCTTGCAAGTACTTCTTTGAGCCTCCCTCAACTCCTTGCGTGTTGAAGGAGACTTATGATCGAACTATAGTTCTCAATTCGACCCTACTAACACACATCCTACTTCAACTAGTGCCTTGCAACTGCCATGCAAGTGATGTTTGCAATATACCAAGGTTATTTTCAATATAAGCAATGTTTTCAATAAATCAACATTTTGCTGCAACAACCTCCAAACACATTTTGTGCTTTAAACACACACCCAAATTTTCCATACATGCTAAAAAAACCATTACAGATGGCATTGTCTAGATTGAATCCCATGCTACATGCATCAACCTTGTCCAAAATTCAGACAAATGATTGAATCCCGTGCATCAATCCTATCCAAAATGCAAACAAATGATATTGAAAGACTTATCAATGAATGTTTGTTTGTCAACAAACGTACAATATACTTTTAATGTTATATCAGTGGCCAATGCATTTGGAGTCACTCCCTCCACATACATTTGTCTACACTTGTGGAGGCTTTATCAAGAGAAGCTTGAGTTTGAAAGTATGACAGTCAATGAGATGCCACGATATTTCAGTAGACTTATAACTTATAGTTGCGAAATTGCATCCAAACTTTGTATGGAACTTATGGTTTGACATGGGCTGGCTTCAACCTCTAAAAGATGAATTTTTCTTAGACGATGCAAATCGTGTAACAAAAACAATCATTCTTGGAGTGGGTCATGAAGCACGGTAAAGGACTTTCATTTAAAGAGCTGTGGTGGGATTTTGAACAAAGATATGACTAGGTTAGTGCCACTAAGCAATTACTTTTACTTCTTGAAAAGGTTTTGCTTTTGCTACAGGGGTTGTGGATCGTCCACCACTGTAATTAGAGATGCATAAGTTTTTAGAAGATAATTCCACACTGTCGGAGCAATGCATGCTCGATGATGGTCGGAAGATGCAAGGTCTTGTGAAGTAAGCATGGCAAGTAGGGAGTTGGAACTTATAAAAAAGAAGACAAAAACACTAGAAAAACACCAGAGTAGATGCCATGTCAAATCCTGAGAGAAACTCAATACACATCAAACATACTCTAGACAACTAGCTTGTAACTCGACTCTTCTCTCGGCATATCGCTCTCAGGAGGATGCTGACTTCGACTCTTGGTCAAACACACATCTCAACTCAGCTCGCATTAAACTTGGCAGTGGATTACACTCCAATGTCTTTTGATGCTTTCATCTTTTGAAACTTTGGCTTAAGGTTTAGGCATAAATAACTTTCACTCTCAAGGTAACTAAACCGTAACTTGACTCAAGCATCACACACTTCATGGTAAGTCACTGTACATCTAAGATCACCTTTTAGAAGGTTGCAGATGATAGAAACAAGATGTATGTGTAAGATCTTGACACATCGCATGGCTTGATTAAGATGAATGGCATGTCAATTACTTGAGTGTGAATCACAAAGATGTGATATCTTCACTTGAAGGATTGTAGTGATCTAGCAATGGTGCTCATTAAACTTCATCAATCATGCCCTGACATCTTTCTCGATTTGCACAATAGTTGACGTCTTTGAAACCATCACTGAGCATGACTATTCTTTCGCGGCTCTCCATCACTCATGACATCGACTTGTTGTTGTCGCAGTCACTTTTGCAACCTTGGCATATTAGGGTTTTCATGGACTTAGAGAATGCATCTAGCATGGTCAGCAGCTCATGGTTACTTGCATAATACTAGCCACTCACTATCAACCAACGGATAGTAGCTCGTCTTTATAGATTTATGGATGCAGTAGAATCATGTTTGCAATCAACAATCAACTATATGCATGCCAGTCTTGAAGATGGCCACATAAGCAGCACCAATTAGAACACGTTGATTATCATCTTTCTTTCCCAAGCCTCGACCTTCTCACGACGTCCCTTCTCCAACGTATAAAAAAGTGTATAGCAAGGTGACTTTGCCTGTCAAAGGTTGTTCTCCACATCTTTAAAAACTCCTTGTCACCCTAAATATGGTGGTCACCTCCTGTAAAGCTCTCTTTTTCCTCCCTCTAACAGCCTCCTTCCTCTAAAAAATCAATGATTTCCCTCATGATTGGGCTCCTTCAACATCCCACAATATCACAATAGCATGCATTTCTTTCTCTTCTTTTTGAAAAGCCATGATGCTTTTTCCTTCATGCCTAAAGTTCTCCTCCACACATTCCACAAGGCAAGACAATAAGCTCTGCTCTCTCCTCCACTTTTTGGATTCCACACAAGTCTAAGGTCAAAACGGATACCCCTTCCTAAGGGTCCCAAGTATGCTGGTATCCAAGACCACAAAGCAAGAAAGCTTGCAAATGAAGACATCGCTTCCCAAAGGCTAATATATACGATTCCCTATGCTTAGATTTATTGGATCTCTCTTTGCTAATGATACTATCACATTGTCCACACATAATCTTGTCTCGACTCATTCTACATTTGGAGCTTTTACATAGAGGATGAGAATCGATATGACATCCACCCCCTCCTAATTTGCACATCCTCTGAATGTGCTAATTCTAATGTATCCATTGGATCGAACACCCAAATAGTCATCTCCTCAATCATCATGCACATAAGCATTCATATGCCTGGATCATAGATCAAAATCAGTCATCTGCACAACTCCAGCACCACACCAAGAACCCCCTCCAAGATCATAAGGACTTGGGTGCGCATCATACACTAGGGGCTATGAAACCTCCATATACATGCCAAAATTCACCCATCAACAAAGATAGCAATGTCCTTGCTCTTTGTGAATCATTGGCTTGTAAAGTTGCTCATGTTTAACTTTTTGATCCACATTCAGCATAATTTGAGCATTACGTACATCCAACATGCTCAAAACATCATTGAAAATATCTAAGCATGCAAAATCTTGAACCATCTTTGTCTTTCCTCTCGAGGCATCATACAAAGAATTTCAAACATTCTCCACCAATGGAGTATCACATACAACATCCACTAGAGGCATATACTCTAACTCATGAACCTTCACACAAATTGCAACAGTCTCCTACAACTCATGTACATCAAGCAAGTCACCAATCTCCCTCTTGACTGCATACATCCAGTAAAACATGAGCTTCATAAGCCTCTTCATATGCACTAAGAAAGTCTACATGTGCAATGGTTGACTCTCCTCTATAGGCTCTTCCAAGGCATTCATGGTATGGCTAGTCAATGCATCACTAGTCTATGCAAACTCTTTTTGCTTTTCTACATCTAGTAGGACACGAACCTCATAGGCTTCCTTATAAGCACTCAAAAAATCTGCATATACATGGTCCATCTCTTCCACTTTCGGCTCCTATAAGGTATCATCTACATGGGTACTCAAAGCATTAATAGTATATGTAGAAACATCATCTGAATGGTGACTTGAAACATTACTAGTATCGGTAGAGACATCATCGGTATGGTAGCCCAAAGCATCACTAGTCACTGCATAAACATCCTCTGTAGGGCTAATCACAGCCTCAATATTTTTAGCATAGGCACTCACTCCATAAGTGCTTAAATCCTTAGTAGACTCATTAGAATCATCTGTAGTAGGTCGATGCTCAGCCTTGGTATCAAGTAGTGAAGCGGGCAAAAGCTTGTGCCTCCTCTATAAGATCATTATCCTCTAGTTGCATCTGCATTCTAACTCCTCCTCTTTCCACATTTGATATGCCTCTTTTGTCTATCTTCTTATTCCTTCCTCTTCCCACCTCCTTTGTTCTTCCTCTTCCTGTTTCACCCATTGCTAATCTTGATACTTATATGTTGCAACAAGCCTCCTACATAAATCCTCAAATTTCTTCCAAAATTCATATCTGACATAAGTTAAATATCCAAACTCAACTATCTATACACTGGAATCCATCACTTGCTGTATCTTTTGTGCACAATGCATATTTTCATCCCTAGAATCATCATGTTTCACCAGGGACTTATTTTCTATAATGACCATTGAACATATAGCCAAAAATTACTTCCCAATTGCATCATCTATGTACCTAAGCTTAAGCACTTGTTTAGTGTACTCCAAGATTTGTTGTATATCTTGCCCAGAAAGCATACGTTGTCATGGGATTCTTTACCCATGGTCTAAACATAAAACTTTTATCCTTAACATATATCACTTAGTCACTTGTAATCTAGACATGCTGCATGGAGACTTGCCTAGTACAATAAATCATAAAAACCTAAGTCCACCAACATATGGCATGGTGCAATAAAGATGGGGGGTTCTCTGCCTTAAAATATAATAAATTTATCATGGGTCCTTGATAAGATGAATGATTGTGGTTACCTACTTTTAACTTTCCTTGCATTAATTACATGAAATTGCTAGAAGTTCTATAAGTCATGGAGCATTAAACAAGATGAAATATGAACATCAACACTTGACTTGATAGGTTCCCTTGGGTTACATTTTCTAGGAGCCAATGATGTGGTTGTGTACTTATGATATTCAAAGTTTTAAGTGTATTCACAAGACAAGTCACAAGGGAGACGGAGTTATCTAGGTTGACTAAGCATAGGACATTGTATATGTCTTGTGCCATGCTTATGTGACTAATAAAATAGTCAAGGAAGAGATCAAGGGGCAGGATGATCTACGTCACATTTTGTGAGGTGATCTTAGGACAGGGCGCATCCTTGATGGGAGAGAAAAGAGCTCCATCACAGCCACAACAAAGGGAGAGAAAGCCATGCAACCACAAGCAACTACAGATGACTCCACTTGACATGTAAGTGCTACTCTTCCCATGCACTGATGAAAATGGAAGGCCACTCTTGGCTGTGTAAAATAGGGATGAACTGTGTATTTAAGGGCAATAGCCCATACTCATGAGGGGACTCTTATGATTCTTGAAGAAGGTTTATTCTTGACCTTTGTATTCTTCTATACTGAGTCTGATCTCCCATGTCAAGAGAGGCATCAAATTCACTCTCTTGAGTCCTTCAAGAGTTAAATAAGGACCATTTTTTAGCCTTCCAAACCTGTAATTTGAAGAGCTGAAGTTCATCTTCTTGCATTCTTTCTTAGTCTTGCCACAAGGGCTCACTCTTGCTCTTGAGAGCTTACTGCAAGCTACCATTGTAGAAGCTTGAAGAAAGGTGTGTCAAGAAGCTTTCTTGACTTGATTATGTGAAGAAAGTGGGCTGAAATAAGTAGCCCAAATAAAGAATTGTGGGTAGCAGCACTTATCTTCCTCTTCTTGAAGATTCATGTTTATTTATTGTTTTTACTTGCATTGGTATGCTTGATGCAAGTTGGCATTGCATAAACATTGCGGAAGGAGAATCAAGAGAGCAACTTGATTGCTCTATGTACATGCTTGGGGGACTGAAATAGGTAGCCTATAATAGGGCAGACAGGGGAAATGGGATTTCCTTCATCTCTTTTACTTCCACATGCTTATTACAAGCTACCTATTGCTTGTTACATGCTCTTGAATATAGGGTTGTTCTTGTACTTCATCAAAGTGTCTTCTTGGAAGGTAGTTGCCATGTATATGGGCTAATTTAGGCAGCCCACACAATGATTTTGTGGACAATAGGCCCTTTTTCATCTCTATTACTTCATATGGAATGATAGACACTTGTATTTGGTTGACCTATGCACTCCGTGCTAGGGTTATACTATCATCAAAAGTGAATTATGGAAGCTTTTTGGACTGATTTGGTGTTGAAATCTTCAGCTATATTCAGAGAATCAGCTACAACAATGTTCTTTTAATTCATTTCTTGCTCTATAGAAGACATCTTGTTAAAATATGCAAGTATTATGTGCCCTTATGACAGGCAATGTTTGTAGATCATTCTTAGATGCTTTGAGTTGAATTAAAAAGAGCTTTTATCTTAATTTCTTGGCTATGGTAACTTATCCTTATCAGAATCTTTATTTGAAGCTCTCTTGAAGCAAGTCTCTTTGCCCTACAAGCCTTGTAAATGACTCATAAGCTTTTATCCCTTACAGTCTACATTGAATGTAATCATACAAAGATGATTCATGCTATGGCTTCATGATGGGATGTAGCGTTGTTTATGATACATGTCAGCATATTTCATAATTTTTGATTGCTCTTACAGTTAAGAAAACAAGCTTTTTTTGAGACAGGACTTATGAGATAATACCCTTGTGTTCTTTGCTAAGAGCATACAGTTGGAAGCTCTATTAACATCTTCAAGGACTTGACTTGAAACCTACAAGCCTTCTCATATCCCTATCATCTCTGGAGTCTAAGCTCTTGAAACCCCATACATTCTTTCTCTCAAACCCCTGTGATTGACCATGAAATACCTCTTGAACCTTTAAACACTCAATGTAATCTACTTATCTCTTGAAAACATATCTCCATCTATCTTATCTAGTTTTCTTGCCAAACCCCTGTGGTGACCTTCAACCCTATGCGCTGTAACATTGGTGAACCCGACGTGAAGGTTGATGTAAGAAAAATCCAAGATGCAGGATTCTTCTGGAGATACTCTACAACAATTGGTGCGCATGCTGCAACAGACTCAGCAACAACGAATCCAAATGTTACAACAACAACAACAAAGGCAAAATGAAGAGAAGATTGATTCCACAGCCATTAAGGCCCATGAAGAGGTTAGAATATCAAGCTCCGGTTACTCTTCAGTCAGTCTATCTTTATGTGTATGATGATATTAGCTAGATATAGCTATACACATGTGTGACATTCAATAAGTTGGTGTAGTTAGTGCTTAACCACAATTAGTCTTGGTTAGTCATACCTATGTGTGTAAGTCTCTTTCAGTTTGTATGATGGAAGAATAATGGAAGAAGAACAATAATGAGCTAAGGCTCATCTTTTGCTCCACGTTGTCTCTCTCCCTCTCTTCCAACATGGTATCAGAGCTTGAATGCTTGAAGCTTGAAGGCTTGGCAATGGCCATTTGACATTAAGACATCAGATATGAAGAAAGCGTCATCAAAGGAGAATGTGCATGCATCTCGTTTTTTTGCAGAAGCTATATCTTGCTACAGAAATGGTTTTTGGAGAAACGGCCCTCTAAATCCGACCGTTTCAACGTGATCTACAACTTTACAGAAGAAAATTTTTCAAGTTCCTCACAGATTTTGAGATATTCAGTACAAACCTGTGCAGACTGGCTGTTTATTGCAGTAAACAACAATGTATATGCCCTTATTATCATGCATTGGAGCATGATATTGGAGTGTTAAATGCTCATTTTTGGAGCTTATTTGCAGGCTAGAAACAGTGAACTAATTGCTGTCTTGAATTTGGAAACAATATACCTACAGGGTTGCAGTATCTGTGATGCTTATTTGCTAGTGACAAATGCTTGGATCATATCACTTGAGTGGTAGATGCTTTTTGGGGTATTGTGAGTGTTGAAAGTCCAAAGTTTGGATTGATTTGTTACTGGTTATACTAGGGTATTGACTGGTTAATGTCTGCAGGAAGGATACCTATCATCTTCACTTGACATATATGCAATATATTTTGACTGCTTGGACATGTATCAACTCTTGCATTGAGTGAAAACTGAATGAGATGTTTTGGGGCTATTTTGAGGTCTAAATACTCTTGTTTTAATAGAGAAAATACTGCTGGTTATAGCAGTGGGCTGGCTGTATTTGGTACTACTACTTGCATATAGTACAAACATTGATACTTATATGGACATAGTTTGTTGATGGGATGTTTTGCCACTACTATAGAATGTTTTGAATGGATTTGAGCTTGGTTTATGCCTAGTTGAATGTGTTTTTTCAGTGTTGGAATACGATTTATAACAAGTAGGTTGTCAAGAAAACTGTCATGAATTGCAAGAAACTGTCTTAAATAGCAGGAAACTAGTCTTGAACTGTAGGAAAAGGAGTCAAATACTTACAGGTTGTATACATCACTAAATACCTTAGCTGCAACTATGGCAAATACTCAAGGCACTAACAATATCACTCAAATTGTGGGAGAAAAGCTAGACAACAAAAATTTTACTTTATGGGAGTTTCGTATAAATAATTTTTTGGTTGGTAGAGGTTATTGGGACTTATGTACAGGTGATGAGGCTGAACCTGAAATGCATGAAAGGAATCTAACAAATGATCAGAAAAGGGCTCATAAGCTATGGACTAAGAGAGCATGCAAGGTGTTACATTGGTTTTCCTTATGTATATCAGATGCTATGGTTATACAGATTCCTGGATGCAGTTTCCCAAAGGATGCATAGGACATACTCATGAAGAATTATGAAAATGTAACACATGCAAGAAAGATTCAGCTAAAGAAACAGTTCAATAACATGTCTAGGAATGGCAGAAGCATTCAGGTCTACACTACAGAGATAAAGAACATAGCGGATCAGCTTGCCACCATTGGATCTTTAGTGTCTGAGGATGATACGATTGCAGTGACATTGAATGGACTTGGAAAAGAGTATAAAGCATTTGATATGCTTATTTCCGTGAGAGATGAATCCCCTGATTGGGATGAGCTGATTGCTTTGCTGCTGCATGAGGAAGTTCAGCTTGGGCTGAATACAGGTTCTAGTATGTCTCAAAGCAAAGACATTGTTCTTTACTCTAGCGATTGTGGTAAAGGTGGCAGAGGCCGTGGCTCTTTTCAAGGTCGAGGAGACACTCGAAATGCTTATGGAAAACGTCAGTAGAATGCCTGGCATGGCACACATACAGAGGGCCAATGTGGATCTGGCGGCTTTAGAGGTAGGGGGAGATCACCCCATGGCAGAGGTGGTGGATCTGGTTCATGGCACTCAAATGATCAGTCAAATAGAGATAAAGATTGTCATTACTGTAGTAGATATGGACACATTGCAAAGGATTGTTACAAGAAGCAGGGAGATATGAAGTCAAAGGGCAAACAACATGGGCACTATGCGTCTTCTAGCAGTGCTAAAGATGAGCTAGTTGACAGATTGTTTGCCATGCACCATGTGTTTAAGAATGCATCTACGTAGAACATAGATGAGAGATGGTACATTGATTCAGGGGCTTCAAATCATATGACACCTCATGGAGAATGGTTTGATGAGATGGTTGCAGGTTCACATGGTTATGTGTGTACTGGGGATGACACACAACATGACATTTAGCACATAGGAATTATTCCATTGTTGATGCCTGATGGCAAGAAAAAGAGTCTGCATGATGTACTACATGTACCTACAATACCCAAGAATCTTTTGTCAGTTGGACAGATAACAGAATAGAATCTACATGTGAGATTTAATAGATATGGATGATTTGTTGAAGAATATGGTAATGGCTGCAAATTGATTGCTAGAGGCTGAAGAGATGGCAAAATTTTTACTCTTGATGCGTCAATTCTAGAATAAAAAACAGCCATGTTTGCACATGATGATGGTGCTATACGGGATGTTGAGATATGGCATAAGCGGATTGGCTATGTGAATATATACAAAAGTTGAAATCTATGCAGCAGAAGGAGATTGTGCTTGGAATGCCTGAGTTCAAGTATCATGACTTTGGACATGTATGTGATGCATGTCAGTTTGGAAAGCAGACATGGTTTCCATTTATGAGACATGTATGGAATAGCTCACGACCCTTGCAGTTGGTACATTCAGATGTATGGGGTCCATCTCATAATTCTTCGTTTGGTGGTGCTCGTTACTATGTATCCTTCATTGATGATTTCAGTAGGTACACCTGGCTTTACATACTGAAACATAAGGATGATGTGTTTGATGCATTCAAGGATTTCAAGAAGCATGCTGAAAATGTGTTGAGCTATAAAATTTCATGTATTAGATCAGATGGAGGTGGAGAATATGTCTCTAATTACTTTGACAGGTACCTTGCTAAATATGGGATCAGAAAACAGTTAACTTGCAGCTATACACTGCAGCAAAATGGTGTAGCAGAAAGGAAAAATAGGATACTAATGGAATTGGCAAGAGCTATGCTGAATGAGAAGAGTTTGCCAAATGGTTATTGGGCTGAAGCAGTAGTGACTACTGTCTATGTGCTGAATAGAACCCCTAAAGCAGGGATTCGTGATGTAACTCCATATATGAGAGGTTGTATGGTAATAAGCATGACATTTCACACTTGAAGGTATTTGGCAGCATTGTATATGTGTATGTTCCTGATGAAAAGAGGAAGAAATTGAATCCTAAAGCTATCAAGAGTGTGTTCCTTGGTTATGCACAATATCGAAAAAATTACAAGTATTATGTACCATCTACACATGAGACATTGATTAGCAGAGATGTTGTTTTTGATGAGCTGGCATCATGGTATGGTAATCCTGTTGCAATGGCTACTGATGGATTAGCCAACACTAGTAATGCTGAAAATACACCTATAGTGAGTACATCTATGAGTGGTCCTACAGGTGATGGGTCACCTACAGCAAGTCCTTGGTCAGGACGCTTGCGGAGTCATACTCCTACATCCACTGACATGGATATGTCAGTGGGGGAGATTGGATAAGGGAAAAGAAAAGATGCTTGAGGATGTGACAGGTCCACTTATAGCATATTGCGTCATCTAATAGCGACAATTTGGATAGTGAGTTGGACATTCCGTCTATTATGATGCCTGGAGCAAGGCACAGTCGTTATGTATCGCCTCATGAGAGGCAAGCTTAGAGTGAGCCACAGCTACGGAGATCTGAGAGAGTCAAAAAAACCAATTGACACGTTTACATACATTGGTTATTCAGCCCACCATTATGCATATATGGCTCGTGTGACAGGTTACAAAGAACCTATAAAGTTTGATGATGCAGTTACAGATGATAACTGGTGTGTTGTTATGGATGAGGAGTATGCAGCCCTGGCTGAAAATGAGACATGGGAATTGGTTGAGTTGCCTAAAGGCAAAGTCCCCATTGGTTGCAAATGGGTGTACAAGGTTAAGTGCAAGTCAGATGGTTCGTTAGAATGCTATAAGGCCACGTTGGTTGCAAAAAAGTATGCACAACATTATGGCCTTGACTATGAGGAGACTTTCAGTCCGGTGGCTAAAATGGAAACAGTCAGAACTGTCATTGCTTTGGCAGCATGCAAAGGCTAGAAATTATGGCAAATGGATGTCAAGAATGCTTTCTTGAATGGTGATTTGGTTGAGGAAGTATATATGGAGCAACCTAAAGGCTGTGTTCACTCAGACTTTCCTACACATGTATATAAGCTGAAAAAGGCTTTATATGGACTGCAACAGGGACCTAGAGCATGGAATGCTCGGATCAACAATGATTTATAGCAACATGGATTTAGATTGGGTGATGCAGATCACAGTCTGTTCACGAAGAAGACAGATCATGTATATGTGTTTCTAGTGGTTTATGTAGATAAACTTATCATCACTGGAGATGATGAAGAGGGCATTGCTGGAAATTAAATCATGTTTATAGACTGAATTCAGAGTCAAAGACCTTGGTGAACTAAAGTATTTTCTTGGGATTGAGGTAGTCTCTATGCCTCAAGGTATATGGCTGCTACAGAAGCAGTATGCTCATGACATGTTACAGAACTATGGTATGGCTGAATGCAAGCCTATGGAGACACCTCTTGATCAGAATGTCAAGCTACAGATTGATGTTGGGGATGACATAGAGAATGTGACGATGTATCGACAGATGGTGGGCAGCTTGATATACTTGACTATTACCCATCCTAACTTATGTTATGCAATGGGGATGATTAGTCAGTTCATGTAGAAGCCTCACAAACCACATTTAGATGCAGTCAAGAGGATCATGAGATATGTAAAGGGTACTACAGATTATGGGTTGTTTTATGCATATGGAAAATCTCTTGACTTGACAAGGTTTACTGATGTTGATTGGGATGGTTGTGCCTATGACAGGAGGTCAACCAGTGGTTATGCATTTGGATTGAGCAATAGTATGATTAGTTGGCGGAGTAAGAAACAGCCTACTGTTGCATTGTCTAGTACAAAAGCTGAGTACAAAGAAGCTGCCTTAGCGGCTTGCGAAGCATTTGGTTGACGAAACTGCTGAAAGACTTGGAAATATAGTTGGAAAGTAGAGTGAGATTGCATTGTGATAACCTCAAAAATGTTATGTTGGCTAGCAATCCTATCTACCATGCTAGGTCCAAACATATTAAGGTTCACTACCATTTCATCAGAGAAATGGTTCTTACAGGGCAGATCGACTTGATTCATGTAAAGACTGAAGAGTAAGTAGCAGATATATTTACCAAGTCTCTTGGTAAAGAAAAGTTGATATACTTCAGACAACTACTTGGAGTTTATCAGATGGTTTGAACTTGAGGGGGAGTGTTAGAATATCAAGCTCCCGTTACTTTTTAGTCAATCTATTTTTAAGTGTGTGACCGACATTAGCTAGATATAGCAGTACACGTGTGTGACATTCAATAAGTCGGTGTAGTCAGTGACTTAACCACAGTTAGTCTAGGTTAGTCATACCTATTTGTGGAAGTCTCTTTCAGTTTGTATGATGGAAGAATAATGGAACAAGAATAACAATGAGCTGAGGGTCATCTTCCACTCCACTCTGTCTCTCTCCCTCTCTTCCAACAAAAGAAGTTGGATAAGAATTAAAACAATTTAATGGTCAAAATGTCTCTTTTTTCATTTGCTTGTATGCTGAGAAAATGCTCTTCTTTGGTGTACCGCAAGGAGGCTTGGTCCAGCCAGACAGCCCTGAGCCACCACAACGAGAGTAATAGTAGGATTGTTTCCTGCATTCTCTCTGTGCAAGGATGGAAGGTTAACAGGGCAGGAAACTGAAGTAACAACAAAGATTCAAGTTGACTTTCGTGCTTATTTGGCTCATCGTGCATTTAGAGAAGCTTCATTGTAATGTTCACTTGCACCCAAGAGCATGCCTTCAGTTTCATTTTTGTCAGCATTCACTAAATTTCTCCTTGTCATCATAGATCTGCCATCTCTCCCATGATAAGAACCAGTTGGAGAAAGCATAGTATCAAAAGTGGGGAATTGCTCCACACGCTATGACAATGTCTTGGCAAGTGTACTCCCAAGATGAGCCCTTAGCTATGTTTGATGTATTGAGGACGAGGAAGATTAGTTTGAGTACCTTGATTAGAGGAGGCCAAAAGACTTGATTAAGAAACAATCTGAGTTCACCAAGGACTACATCTGGACTACATTAGCAAATGTTAAGGGTGGGACACTTATTTCTTATGAAGGCAGAGTTCAGCTTCTGGAGATTGCCCAAGTTCCTGACAAGCATGTTGGTTGTGTATTCATAAAGGATCAAATTTAATCCATCTCTCACTGTAGTTACAACAAAAGACTCTACAATGTTGGATTTGCAATCGGTACCATGACCAACTTCCCCTTCTACTCAGGGTGCTGCATCAACAGTTGTTCCATTGCCAGAAGTTTCAGGCTGATGCCTCGAAAAACATCAGGATCATCAACTCCAAGAATCACAGTCTTGTCTGCAAATTGTGACTTCAACTCAAGTGTTTTTTTTTGTGTCTCCTCGTGATTTAGATTTCAGAAAGGAAGTGTCTAGCATAGTCGAAGGTATGGAAACCAATCAAAATCTGCATTAAGAAGCCCCCGCAGGATCTCTTCGTGGACATGAAGCGTTTGATAAATCTCTGAAGTTGCAGAAGCCATCATAATACCCGTGTTTAAGATTTGGAGGAACAAACACAGGCGGAGTGTCTGGGAGAGACCCATTGGTGCTTCCACTGAGAGATCACTGTTCCTAGAAGATGAATGAATGTACCAGGCATAAAAAATGATGCTAAGATGAAGAAGTTTAGGTATGATTTGATCATACAATGTGGGAAGGAAAGAGGCATTCCCTGGTAGATTGAACATGATTATCCTCTAAGAGGGCCTATTTCAACTGCACTATACTTGGGATACTCCATCTTGATGGTGTTTGGAATCTTGCTAGTGAATGGCATAGTTGGTTTCTTTACATTCCAAAGTGATCCTGAATGTGTAGACATGGCCATGATTTTTGTAGTCACATCTCGGAGATTGTGTCAGATCCATCAAAGAGCTTGTGTTGGAAGCACGAAACATGAGAAGACTAGATTTGTGATGGTACTGACTGGAAGCCGTGATCTATGTCTTACAGTCATATGTAGACCCTCTCTTTGAATCTGAAGGCCTTCATAGGCAGTTAAAGCTAAGTGTTCTTGATCTTAGCTACAACAAACTCGCCACATCCAAGGCTCTTGGGCAGCTTGTTGAACAAGCAGCCTATCAAGGCAGTATCTATAAAGGAAACAATCATAGATAGTGTTGCAAGAGCTACATTGGGTACATCCCGACGCAATAGCAATTCTGGAAGCAGGTGCAGGTGGCATGAGATGAGATAGGCAGCATGGACTGAGGTTTTGAAATGAACCCATCCCGTAACCCAGTTGCCTCTACTACTTGCATTTGTTTTGCAAAAGTGGGCACTCTCTGATCACGATGTGAACTACCTATTGACATCTCAGCTGAACCATCTTCTTGAGCAATTGCAAAGGCAGGTGCAGGTGCAATAGTTTTCAGGGGCTCAGTTACAACAAGGGGCTGACTTAAGTCTTTCACCTCTAGTGTTTCACCTAGTCCCTCCTCTTTTCCATTGACTGTAGCAGCCTTCAAAGTAACTTCTTGTTGCCATACCTGAGAAACAACTTGTTGTAGTCGCTCTCGTCATCTGGTGCTCACAAGTGCTGCTTTGCAGTCAAATGGCAGGGATCTGAATGTGGCTGTTGTTGACCGCAGCATTGGTGAATGCAAAAAATAAAATAAAATTCGGTTGCTTGAAGCCTATGCCTGCATTATACTTTGTAGCATTGCCTGCAACGAATTCTTGGAGGGGGGGATGATCTTGGTACTTGACAGAGATGAACCAGAAGACACGAACAGAAGTAGAGAAGTTATGAAACTTTGTTGATGCTCATCAAACAAGAAGATTTTGAAAGCAACTTGACTACAATGGCAGCTGAGATCAATAGCTCCAACTCTAGTGAACAAGGTTAATTGAGCAGCCCAATTTTTATGGACATGACAATAATGGTCATGCTTATCAGTACTCTTCTAGCTTTGATCAGTAGCAAGTTTATAACTACCATGGTACCCCATAGCCCAATCGGTTCATACCTCATGATTACCCAAATGTAATGATGAGCTCTTTTCCAAGTGTTGATGATGAAGAAGAGAGCAATGAGCAAGCTGAACAACAAGACGGGGATAATGAGCAACATGATCAACAAGAAGATGAGCAAGAAGACCAAGAAGATGTACAAGAAGGGAACAATGAAGAGCAAGATGTACAAGCTGATGGCATCTTTGTTGATGAATCACATGAGGCACTCACAGATGTAGATGGTTATGCTAAAGGTTTTAGACTCTTAGAGAAACCTCATGATGATATTCTTGAGCATCAGCTTACACTTAATCAAGGTTTACAATAGCCATTGAACGCATTTGATAATGAGTACCTTTATCATGGTTATGATGACTGGCACATGTCCGATGATGATATGATACATGATTTGGGCATACATGAATATGAATATGGCATTGTGCTTCCCTATGATCCGAGAGATTATGGATGTAATCATGGACTTGATTATGGGGATACTTCCTTGTATCCATTTGATCTGGGTGGATTAGAGAATGTGGTTGATGGGCATTCTCTTCTCTTGGACAATCATTATGATGGAACACCTTTTGATCTAGGAGGTTAATGGATTGCTTGGGATCTCATTTAGACCAGCATCCATCTTTTTGGTAGACTCCTTTGGCTGAAGATTGGTTATCTATGGCCATATTTTAGTGTAGGGAAGATTGCAGACATCTCACTGTTTTACATTAGATTTTTCTCTAAACTTTGAATAGCCAAACCCAACCTACATGGGCTGAAAGCACTTACCAAGAGCTCCATTTTGATGTGTAACATGCCTCGATCGGAGTCTCCTACAGAAAGTTATGACAGATTTACTACAGTAGGGCCCTGTAGTAAACAGCTTGCTGTCCACTATCTACAACTCCCATTTACTCAAGATACTGGGGTCAAAAATCTTTTTTATAATTCCCCAATAAGACCCATGTAACGTACATATCCCAATGACCCAACATATGCAATAATACCTCTTCATTCATTTGTATACCCCTGTAATAATGCAGCAGAGTAGTACTCTGATCTGCTCCTGCCCAGTTATCATAAGTGCCCGGGGATGGAATGTAAGAGAGGGGGATTTAATAATGGGAAAATACTAGCTACATCTGAGAAGCTTTCTTGACCGATTGGATAGATCAAGAATAAGTCTCCTTTCATCTTCATCTCCTTCTCCAAGCTCTCATGGCTTCTTCCTCTCTCTTTCTGTCTTTCTCTCTCTTTTTCTAGTCTTTCGCTCTCCTCGTCACTCTCTTTCTCTCTCTTCTGCATCCTCTCTCTCTCCTTTCCTTCTCTCTCTCCTGCTTCCTTCATTACAAGAGTTGGCTTGAAAACCTGGCTAAAAGTGGTTTGGTCTTTGGCTGTGGTCATTTTTTGGTGCATTTTTCAAGAGCCAAGTGCATTCAAACGGGTGGTGCAACTCCCCAGGACATTTAAATCCTGGGTATATATGAGTAGATATGAGGTCTCTTTCCTAAGGGACTATTTTTTAAATTTTCCCAAGGATTGCTAAAGGCAAGTGTTAGATTGAGCAAGAGATATAGAGTTAGTTTGGGGGGGGGGGGGGGGGATATTTTGGTCCACAACTCACTATAGACATTGAATAACTATCCTCTTGGAGTTGGGGATATAATGACTCCATGCAAAGCATCACTTTCTTGGTGGCACATTTTGGGTTAGTAGATGCAATAGAAATAAATACAATTAGTGTCTCATACCACTTTGGTTGGTATTATTGAACTGACTATTAGACTTTTAGAAGAGTTATGTGGGATGATGTGTTGCCTTGAATTCGTGTATCCAGAGGTTTGAAAATTACATTTGATACAAAAGACATGAGGGAGGTTGTAGGAATTATAAATTTAATTCCCGAGCAATAATAGAAATTGTATTGTGGAGAAGTAGACCCAGAATTACTGAATATTCTCAAACTATTAAGTTAGCATGAAATTACAAAAACCCCAACTTTAGAGCTTTAGAAAAGTTGCATAAATTGAAAGAAATTGTAGAGTATGACTTAGTAGGTATTACATCAGTTGTGGATGAATATACCTTGGGTTAAACCACTTATTTAAAGAGCCAAAAGGACCTTTGTGGATAGAGCAAGTGATAGATTTGGGATTATGGTCCTTGTTTCACATTCCTCATCAAAGAGAGCAATCGAGGGACGTATATGATTTGGGATTAAAATCCTTATTCAGAGAGCCTAATGAATTGGTGTGGTTTGACCTTACTCCAAATTTTTGGCTAGAGATATTATTTAAAGAAATAATGGCTTGCAACCCACTCAGACTAGCTAATTTTACACAATTTGGGGGATTGAGGGACAAAGATCTCGATGTGCATTTGCAAAGGTTTGAGGTGACTTGTGTAGCTAGTGAGTTAGTATACGATGATCAAAAGCTTTATATTTTTCCTGCAATGCTAAAAGATGAAGCAGTGAGGTGGTATGGTAATCTACCCACTCAAAATAAGGGGACTTATGTTGTCTTATCAAGAGCGTTCTTAGAAAATTTCAATGGTAAGGTTTCCAAGATCGGTTAGCTCTTGATTTGAACTATTCATTCCAAGGAGCAACCGAAAGTGTCGAGCATCATATTGAGTATATGGAGACAATTATTCGAAAGATGAACCTATGAAAAAGTGTAAATTTATTGATGGGCTTAATCTTGAAGTCCATCAGCATATTAGCCTACAAAGACCAGCTACATTGGTAGATGCTAAAACACATGCTAGATGGTGAGAAGAGGTGTAACTTAGCCAACAACATTGTAGGGATTTATTCAAAGAACCATGGGTGGAGTATCCAAGCACTTAAACTGGGATACCTAAGAAGGTGTCTTTTGTGACCATTCCCTTAATCCATCTCTAACTGCAAGTTCCAATGTGTCAAGTGACATTTAAATCCGTACACTTCAATCCCAGCCTATATGATCCAGACATGCATGCCATCTATGCCCCAATCTCAGTCCCCTCTCGATGAAGCTAAAGTAGTAGATATTATTGCAAAGTCCCTGGGAAAGCTGAAAGAGGAAATCATGGGTGCAATTCATGCTCCCTTGAAATAAATTTATTTGATAACAACACAAGTTGCTAGTGAACAACAACCTTCAAGTAGCTCGACTTCAAACCCACCTAGATCCAATGCTTGGTGTGGTAAGTGTCATGGTTATGGACATGTGGCTACCAACCCTTCAAGATTAATGCATGACCATCCACCATTTTACACTTTTTGCCTTAAGACAGGGCATTTGGATGCAAATTGTTGGCATAAGATAGGCCAAGACCAAGAATTATCTCGTTCAATACAAACAAATTATAATTATATGGATTGCAATAATACGACTTATGAGATTGCACTGCCCAATTAACCTTTTAAGCCGCATGGATTACCAATCCAAGGTAGACCTCCAATACCTCGAAATACTTAAAACAGTGATGGCAACCAATGGAGAAATTATCATTTTAAGAGAAATAATGGTAATTTTTGCAATATCATGGGGTAGAGTGGACAACAAGGGCCTAGAGGACCAATAATTTGCTATCGATGCCAATAGGAAGGTCATATAGCTACATACTGTCCAAATGCATGCAAAAATCAAGGCTATACTCCTCTTTGTAGGAGGTGTAGTGGCAAGGGACATGATGAAGAGAACTATCCCAAGAGAAATGAGGACAAGAGTATGGAAAAAGGTAAACAAGTCTCTAATAACCCTTCGACTTTGTTTGCGAATTTAGTCGAAGTAGAAGGAGAAAGGCAAGAGATTGGAGTTAAGTCCAAATTCATACCCCATAGGGTGGCATTTAAGACTGGTGTCGTTACTAGGGCATAAAGCAACAATAAAAGGAGCAAGGTCTAGAGGAAGAGAGTCCACAATTAAAAGGAGCAATGAAGAATAAATATAAGGATGTAGATCCTAACATAGAGCTACCTGAGTCAGATTCTCCTCAACATTCCTCTAACCACTCGTTGTTACATGTGCCTTTGGCAAATCCTAAGATTCAAGTGGGGGTAGCTCCTTTTCCTGAAAGATTGGTCCCTCCAAAGGAAGGGAGTAAAGAGCAAGCAGAAGAAGTGAACAAGGCCTATGATCTTTGGGCTACATTAGAGGAAATATATTTGATTATTAACCTTAGGCAGTTGTTGGAAATAACACCTATATGCCGAAGGAAACTTTATCATAAATTAGTTTAGCATAGAAGAAAAAGGATCGAGACTAATGCTTCTAAAGTAAGCGCAAATGCTTCCAAAATGAAAACAACTAGGGAAGTAAAAATAGTAGACTTATTTGTGGATCCAAGAGCTCTAGTTATATATACTAATATTAATGGCCACTTGCTAAATGAAGTGTAGTTGGATGGTGGCTCAATAGTCAATTTGATGACAGAACAAACGAGGCAAGAATTAGGGTTGAAGAATCTAGAACCTACCCATATAGTTTCATGTGTGGCTAACGAGAGGAAAGTGACTCCTTTGGGGTTACTCCGAAATGTGAAATATATAGTAGTTGGATTAGAATTTCATGTGAACTATTTGATAGTCCACTCATTCACATATATCTCTTCATATTCTATGTTGCTTGGACGACCTTGGTTATACCAAGCAAGATACACTCAAGATTGGTACAAAGGTTGAATCGTAATTGGTCCTCGAAATGATAGGGTTAAAATACAAGTTATCTCAAAAGGGTTTTTGAAGGAGTTAGAAGATGAAGTGGTTAGTGAAATGGATGAGAAATCCAATAGTGAGTTCTATGATTCGAAAATATAGAGGATCGAAATGAAGGGCCTTATGCCTGGTTATTTAAAACATAGTGACTAGCAAAAGTAGAAAAAGTAAAGGTAAATACATGACTGGCCAAAAGACTATGCCACTTTTAACCAGGTTGTTAAGCCAACTCTTGCGAGTTGTTGCATTGAATAAGTGATATTGGTAACTAATTTTTATGATTTACTCTAGCCTTCCTCGATAGTTACGTCACTCATTCATTGTAGTCCAACTAATCTAATATCGAGAACTCAATAAGTTTACTTAATCTTACACTTCGTCTCTTAACTCCTCACAGCTAGGTCTCTACATTAGACACTAAAATACTAAGCTTGAAATTTTTATCCCTTAGGGAAATTGGTCTTAAGGCAAGATAGATCAAATGGATCTATCTACACATTTCCATTTAAATTCCTTTTAAATAATATCTTCTCTTCTCTTATATAATAATTTTCTTTATTATTAACCATTTCTTTTATGTCATAGATTAACACACCATGTGCACTCTTAATTATGTCAAATAAAAAACACCACGTTTATATGGATATTTTCTTTAACAAGAATAAAATTAAATTGGTTGTTTTATATTTCTAAATAAATTACTAAAGTATAAAAAATTTGACTTTCAGCTTTTCCATGGAAAGATCATAAATTTTATTGATACAAAACATAAAATTTTAAAGTGAAACATTAAAATTTTACGTAAAATAACTATTTTTGAAATTTTTAACATATTAAATGATCTCCAAATATTATCAATTTTAAAAAAATAAACTTTTAGCATTTTGAACTTCATATAAAAAATATTATAACTCATAATTATTCAACCAAAAATTCTATAAAAATTCATATATTCCCTTTTAAAGCAATTTTAAAGCATTTTTAATTATTTTTTATTTTGAAAATATAAAATCAAACCTAGATAAATTCTAACAACTATTCATAGTTGAAACGGAGGTTCAAAGACATTTTATAAAAATTATAAATCAAAGAAATGATCATAGTGAATCACTTATTTCTGTTAAACGAGTTAAGACACTTACACAAAGTACGAGAGTCGTAATTGCATCTTTGGGAGGCGTGTCCTTTGCAGTCGAACCAAGAAGATGTCTATCCAGTCATTGTGCACCACAAGCTCATCATTTCTCGTCTCTTGAGAGATCCATTTGCCAATTGCATGGTTACCTTAGGAACACTTGTGCTCTCCTTCCTTCTCTCTTTGTGTGCCATGGCTACCACTCTCGCCTTCGCCGCATGGATTAGCTCCACACGCTACACATACATAGGAGACTAGATATACCCTTAGAACTCTTTTAGATTAATCTTGATTAGTTTTAAGCATGGAACTATGGCTTCCATTGGGTTGGGGATGATGACTTGTGAAGGGGAAGAGGATAATTGAATATCTCCATCATGCTTCCACGGAACCAGGAGTGAACTGGAGTGATTGGAGGGCAATAGATTATTCTCTTGCTCTATCACTTCAAATGAAGGGGATACATTGAAGCTCCAAATTTGAGGTTGGAGGAGAAGGCATGGAAATCTTCGTGTAGGGGGCATGAGTTTCAATTCTCTCCTCTTTGTCCTTTCCAATTACATTCTTTTTAATTACCTAGTTTTGGTTTGCCTCACAAAACCTCCTGCTCTCTTCAATGATGGCACCCAAGAATATGGCACCCTCTTCTTCATCAAATCGTTCTCTCTCTCTCTCTCTCTCTCTCTCTCTCTCTATTTGATGAATGGAAAGTAGACTATTATACTTGGAGCATATGTAATGCTTTCATTTTAGACTCCCCTTTAGGGATGATCTGGCTCCTTGTGGTGCTGCCATCTCTTTAGTCACTTTGTGCAATATGTACTAGTCATGTGACTCTTGTACATTCAAGGACAGGGCAATCTCTCCATTGCAACAACATAAATGCTCTCTCTCTCTCTCTCTCTCTCTCTCTCTCTATTTGTATCTACACAGGTTGCATAGATAAAGTGGGGGAAAGAGGGCAGGGTAAGGCAAGACAAGTCCTGCGCTAAGGACGCCATGTCTATATAGGGGGAAAAGATGACACGTAGGCAAGGCCCTCTCTCTCTCTCTCTCTCTCTCTCTCTCAATCGTTTTGGTGTCTCGAAGCTCACGTACCATTTGCATCCTTTGCTTGAGGATGCCGCACTCATCGTCATTCGACTGCCATTGGAGTAAGCCTTGAGAGGAGCAATGGCTGCTGGTGATGCCAGCGAATTGAGGCTGTGGCATCCTAAAAGCATAGCAAGTGGCGCCCCCTTCTTCACGACCCCTCCTTTCTCCAACGTCCACTAATGGCCTCCTTTTTTTTTCTAACTTTCATTTTTCTTCTTTAATTCATTTCCTCTCCCCTCTCCAAAGCTTAAATAGTCAAAGCATCTTCTACCTTTATGATGGGAAAATTATGTTCAAAGCTCCCTTAAGCAATTTGATTCCGAGCCATACTGTCTTTGATGAAGGGCGTATAAGAGGACGACCCACACCATAAATTGCCACAGCAAAGAAATGTCCAACCAAGCTCATCGACCGTGGTTCATCCTTATTTGTTCAGATTTGATTGTAAATCTTTCCCTCCATGTCAATTTCTTGTCCTTCTCAAGTACCACATCTTTTAGAATGCTTGCTAGAATAGTTTATATCTGGAGAGCTTCAAAGATTGCTAGCTCATTGTTGAAAAACTCGATGTCACACAACCAATCTACTGACATTGAAACTGTCCCCAAATGAACTATGCTTTGCATTGTGGGTTACAAAGGGGCATGCAAGTGTTACATAGGTAATGTGCCGAACCACCACAAAGCTCCTAGACTTGCCTCTTTTCACTAAAAAAAAATCAAATTTGGTATTGGAAAGAAGGGAATCAAGGAAGAGAAGACAAGATCTTATCTTCTCTAGATGATAAGAAGTCCCTATGGGAAAATTTTAGATTGGTCATGGTTGGGGTTCACTAAGGAAATCTATCAGATTTTGTCTATAATACCACCTTTCTCCCATACAAAAGCTTCCTTGTATCAACATCTCCTAGCTAGAGATTGTAGAGACATGGCCTCCAAAAACAGTAGCAACGAACATTGCATCTACATTAAATTAATGTAGAAAGTTGGTAACAATGTGCCAATTGTGTGCAATGTTGATACCTTTTTTTTGCAATATTAGGCATTGTTTCTAGATGTTGTCATTCTCCCCCACTTAATTGCGAAGTGTCCTCATGAGCAAAACTACATCACAAACATCCATCATTGCGAACACAGCTACCATGAACATTGCTATGCAACCTCAAAGGAAAAATATACTCTCCCTCACTTAATTGGGAAGCATCCTCGCAAGCACAGCTACAAGAACTGCAAAACCACACATAGAAAATTAGTAGACACTGAAAAGACATGAAAATATTTATTGATGTCATATTATTAAGCAAGCAAGACAAATGTTTCAATTAAGTTGTGTAAAAACTTGTGCATACTAACATTGTTGAGAAGCAGCAATCACACTCACTAAAACAGCCTCTTTGTATGGAGCTTCAGGGTCAAGGACATGCAGGCTAACCTATCCCATATGCATAATGGTGCCTACTATAGTTTCCTACTTTCCTATAAAGCATTGCACTTGCTTCCTTTTCTTAATGCAATGATTGTACTCTTTTCTTTTCAGTGAAGTGTCAATGTCATTGTCTACATACACAAGATTGTGTTTATGAGTCCAAGTCTCAATCTTGGAACCTAATTCACTTGTGTAACAAACAGTGTCTTTTCCATCATGAGTCCACACTTCTCCTTCCATCCTCCATAGCTTCCGCCTTTGCCATGCTCTAGATCCCGCATTTCTAACAAACATTTCCTCTTTACACTCTCCCCACTTAAGTGCATAACATAGCTTCATCCAATGCATAGAATATAGCAACTAGGAAGCTTTCTAGAGCCGCTAAACAACAATAATCCCTCTAGGCAAGAAAATGCCACACTACTATCCCACTAGCAATATTTCTTTTGAAATAGCCTTACTGATAAGGTCCATGCCTAATAAGGAACCCAAACAAAGAAAGCTAATATTACGACACCAAATAGGACTCCTATGGTTTAGTTGCTAACCCTCCATGTTCTACTAGAACAACCAATCAATGGTCCCTAACTTCCAATTGTCCAAAGTGTTTGTTTGTTTGTTTTTTTATAAATAGTAGTAGCTTTCTTTCAATGCCAAAAAAGTATATACATTTATTCTCCTTTCCAAAAATTCCCACCCCAAAGAGATGCAAGGCATCAGATGTAGGGGACCGGTCAAGGAAATCCCTACAGTCTACCAGGACCTCAAAGGCGATGGCTATCTTCTTTTGGTTCTTTTTTTGAACCCTATAGTCTCGGGGTTTTTTTTCCCTTTTTTTCTTTCTTTATTTCTTGCTTTTCGAAGAATAAATATGGAGTCGCTATTTTGCCAGACTAGCCAAGCAGAGTCTTCAAGAGAGAATCTATGGTCTTTTTCAGTGAGATGCGGATTGGGCTGCTGCATTCAAAAAAGCCATACACGAAGAATTCTTCTTAGAAGACTTTGGCCTTATGACAAAGAAAAGTTTTATTGATTGGGTTGAGAAACCCAACAAAGGTTTAGTTGCAATAGCTTTATACCATGAGTTTGAAAGTAAATTTGGACAACTTGATGCTGAAGACCAACAAAGTATGGAAGGTCAAAAGATTGAATTATTTCTTAAGGCTGTAGATCCCATTCTGCAAGAGAAGCTTGCTAATCACCTAGAGAATGCTACCTCCAAATTAGGAGTCAAGATTGCATGGACAGATGTTATTGATACAATTTATATGATTGCTTGAAGAGAGCAGATACGACTAAGATTGGGCTCTACTTCAACTTCAACAACTGCATTGATGGAGCTTGTTCCACCTTCAAAATCCCCTATCCCTTTGGCTAATCAACCAATTCTTTATGTTCATTCTAAAAATGATGTCATATATGAACTCATTAAAAGCATGTGTGACCTTCATCTGAATCTTACAAAAATTAGTTTCAAAGTAGAGAAGCTGGATATCAAAGTTGAAGAACGAGGATGATCATCAACTCAAAGACCCATGAGAGAAGGCTATAAAAGGCGCTGTATTTGGTGTGATAGCCAACAACATGACAAGAGGGAATGTACTGCCTTCCATGAGGCTGAAGCATAGAAGCTCGTCTTTTGGAAAGATGTAAAAATTCATGCAGCTGAAATCGGTCTTCCACTGGTGGAGCCAAATTTTGGCAATGGAGGAATGAAGAAAGTATTAGAAGATTTAGCTGTAAAGAATGTCTACACAGCAATTTATATGGGTGCTCCAAATAAGGAATCACCCGACCCATCAACCTCTATCGTTGTTTCCTTGCAGATGCCTGATCAATTGTGCATAGACCTGCAAGGCACTTATGTCATTAGAGCAGTCAGAAATAATAAGGTTTAATCTTATTAAGATTAACATTATTCTTAAACTCCACACCCTCAAGATCTACCAATAATGTTGTGGATTTATTCTTCCGAATCCTAACAATCCTATAAGGACTGTCCCATTTGGGCTCTAGCTTTCCTAGAAATAAATCTCTACGTGTATCATAGTACAACACGAGCTATCCTTTCTTAAAAGTGTATTTCTTGCTTTTAGGTCATGGAGCTGCTTCATCCGACATTTAGCCACCTCCTGATGTAGCAAGCTCTTCAATTTAATCTCATCGAGGTGTGCTAGAGTCGTAAAGCACTCTAAGAGGGCATCCCTATCACCCAAATAATGATTAATTACGAATCTTATCGTCGGCAACTCGATCTCTAGAGGTAGGATGCACTCCTCTCCATATACTATCTTGAATGGGGTGTGACCAGTAGCTCGTTTTAACATTGTATTATACGCCCATACTGCCACATATAATTTGGTCTTCTAGTCTCGTTTCTTTTCGGAGACGATCTTGGATAGGATACCCACAAGCTGCTTATTGGTACTTTCAACTTGTCCGTTTGCTTGTGGGTTATAGGGGGTCGTTTTATTATGCTTGATTTTCCACGCTTCTGTCGAGCTTTTAATCATCTTGTTCAGAAAATGCGTCCCTCGGTCCAATACTATTTCTTTTGGCAGACCAAATCGACATACTATTTGCTCCAATATGAAACTGGAGGTTTCCTTTGCATCATCTTTCCATGTTGCACGTGCTTCCGACCACTTAGTAAAATAATACATCGCTATGATAATATACCTTTTCTGTGCAGTGGGGATGACGGAGTAATAGGGCCCATGAAGTCGATCCCCCACTTCTTGAACAGAAGGGTTGCCATAATAGGAGTGAGTGGTCGCTCCCTATTTTCGCGGCTATCATGCCATTGACAAATTTTGCATCTTTTAATGTACTCGAATGTATCCTGGAAAATGGCCGCGGCCACCAATATCTTGCCCTCAAGGCTTTTTGCATAGTTAGCCGCCTAGAAAAATGACCTCCACAAGCAAAGTCATGGGATTCTTCTAAGTTGAAAGGGACCTCGTCACGCATTATACATTGGCGGTAGATATTGTCTACCCTTTGCCGATACAACGTGCCTACAATTATTGTGAATTTAAAAGCCTGCTTCTTAATCTTTCGCTTTTTTGACTTCGATAGACTAGCTCCAGTCTCTCTCGTCAACAAATAATGCGTTATCACCACATACCAGGAGGGAATAGATGTCGTGTCAATCTTGAACAATGAGTCCAAGTCACTACCTTCAGCAAGATCCTCCTTTGGCTCCCCAAAGTCCACAAGGCACTCTACGATACCCTGCAACCTGGGTGGCTTGCTCTTAACCTCATTGTCAAACTCCTACAAAGTGATTAACCACTTTGCCAAGCGATCAGGCGGTTGTAGTTTATTCATAAGAAATCGTATCCCTTTTGCCTTCGTATAAAGGACAACCTTCTCATAAAGGATGTAGTGACTGAGCTTTTTAGTCACAAAGACCATCGCAAGGCACAACTTTTCCATATAAGTATAATTAACTTCCGATACACCCAGCTTCCAATTAGCAAAAGTAATCGGGTGATACCACTTCTCTTCCCATATCTATGCTAAACAGCAACTAATGCTATGCATAGTGGCTGCTGAAAAGATATAAAAAATTTCACCCCTCTTTGGTGCTTTTAGCACAGGTGCTCTTACGAGTTCCTGCTTTACATCCTCAAAATCCACCTTACAAGGGTCACTCCACATAAACAAATGGTTGAAGGATAACAAAATTGTCAATGGCAACGTTCTTTCTGCCAATGCATTTATGAACCATCGATAATATCCAACTGATGACAGAAAGTTGTGGACTTCTTTGGGTGTACATGGTAGACTCATGGCAACTATAGCTTTGATTTTTTTAGGATCCGTCGCAATCCCTACTGAGCTAACTACATGGCCCAGTAGGAGCCCATAAGGTACTCCAAAGATGCACTTCCATGGATTAAGAGCTATGCAGAATTGTCTGCAACGCTCGAAACATTTTCGTAAAATGATCAACTGCCTATCCCTTACGGTGACTGCCCCTAGGTCATCAATGAGTACCTTCAACTCTTCTGGGAAAATGTCACCAAAGGTCTTGTCGGCTATTCTTTGCCACGAACCAGGTGCATTACATAAACCAAATGCCATCACATGGTACACAAAGGTACCGAAGATAGTGATAAATGTCATTTTTAGCTTGTCTTGCTTAGAAATCACCATTTGGTTATACCATGTAAAGCATTCCATAAACGAATAGATTTCCCTACCCACTAGTTAATCCAAAATTCGGTCAATAAAGGGCAACGGGTAGTAGTCTTTACAGTCTGTTTATTTAGCTCTCTAAAGTCTACACAAAGACAGATTTGATTATTATTCTTCTTTCTAATCACAACTGGTGAACACCATTCAGTGTGCTGCACAAGGAAGATCAAACCCGCTTTCTGTAATTTCTGTAACTCCTCGAACAGCCCATCCCGCAACTCAGATGGCATACACTTGAATTTTTGTTGCACATGACGACTTTTTTCCTTCAACGGAATTGTATGGATAGCGAAGCTGGGAGGAATGCTTCTAAGTTCATTGTAACTCCAAGAAAAAATATCGTGGAACTCTTGGATTAGAGTGACATGATCCTCTTGTTCCTCCGCACTAAGCATAGACCCTAGCTTTATTGGCCGCTCATCGTTTAGCATACCAAGGTCTAGTTCAATAAAATCTACATCCCTTATTCTATCTTGAGCTTCTAATGGCTCGTTTAGCATTACTTGATAGAAGTCTTCTATGGTTGATCCCTCTTTGGATTTGTTAGTTGGATGACGTCTCACTTTCAGACACATCTTTCATTGTCTATAACTTTGTAGAAGACAAGGGAGCTCGCTCAATTTGAGGTGATTTAGGATATGGATCGACTACCACACGTCTAGCACCTCTGCCAAATATCAATCTACCAGTGGGTATATCCACTTGACAATTTGCTTGTAAAATCCAAGGTTGACCAAGCAGTACTTGGTAACTTAGACGCCCTGCAAATTGGATTACCCTAAAGCCCAACATGCATTCTACGTTGGCAACTGTCAGGTGGACTTTAGTAATGTAGCCCTCCGGCTGTCTCAGACTATCATTAGCCATTCTAAGGATTGTGGAGGCATCTTTCTGAATCGCAAGACCCAACCTCTCCATCAATTCAGAACTCATAATATTAACCAAGGATCCTGTGTGTTGACGATAGCATTATCCACTAGAATCCCATCAACATAAGCTGCAACCCTTGGGTAGTGCTTTTTGTCATGTTCAAACCAGTCATCCCCCAACCGTGCTATTCCTAAGGGTTCTAAGATATAACCTATACGCAAGATCTTTTTAAATTCTTTGTGTACTCCTGGTGACAGCTTGATTAGCTGCAAGAGATTTACGTCTGGTTTAACATCGCAAAGGGAGCTAGCCAAATCAAATTCGTGATAATTCGCTAAAGCTCGCTTCTCGCGCCAAACCATCCACTCTTTAGGACACTGCACCGGCTTTATTGCCTCTTTTTTAACTCTCACCTTCTTTGTCGATACATCTTTATCTCTCTTGGAGTTAGCCTTACTCTCTACAGGCTTCAGAGGTCCCCCTTCCTTATCAGGGTTTAGAACTTGCGTTCCATTATCATCGTGCCTAGGATTTCCATCGATAGGTTTTACATTATCTTTGTGACCTTCTCTATGTTTTTTGCCTCTTGTTATGACACGTAGGCTAGAAGCTTTAGTGCCATTAGCTTGCACATCCTCGATGAGGCTCACCCCACTGCCACCTGGCAGTTCCTCGACAATAGCATTACCCCTTTGGAGTATTTGTTTCGGCCCATCATCTTGCTGAAAATTGTTTCCTTGTGCATGACGATTAACAAGCCTTAGTTGCTGACTGCCTTGCTGGAGGGAACTGATCTTGCTCCAACAAGTGGCTACTAAATGGCCAGACTTTTTGCAAATGTCACACTTGACATTTGGGAAATTACGTGGATAATGTTGCCCACCACACCATTTACAACTGAATCTAGAGGGTGCACCCTCTTCGGGGCATCGACTCCTTATAAGATTTTGTTGTTTCTTTAAATAATTAATGTCAACGGCTATTTGCCGATATTATTCAAAGATCATATCCATGTAGTGCTTGATCATGTTCTTGACTTCACTAAGGACATTTGACGAACTCGACTCATGACCCTGATCATCTACTCGTCGGTCCCTTGGCCGCACAATTTGATTAGGCATTGGTTGCTGACCCACAAGAATGGAGTTAGGGTTCGCTATTTGGCTTCCTACATTTGGAGGCATTTGACTAGCCATAGGCATAGTCGCACTAGGCGGAGCTGGCAATAAAGGCACGTTTGGTACCACATTCCCTCTCCCGTTAGGGTTGGCCATTCCCATCCCTTGGCTTCCACTGCCATTGATCAATTGCAAATTATTTCCTGATGCTAAACCCATATTTAGATTGATTCGAGAAGCATAGGCTGCTTGCAGACATGACTCTATTTCTTGCGCTCGTCTAATGGCAGTGTCTATATCCGCCAAGGTGACACTACTCAGCTGCACCTGGATGTTAAAATCAAGACCATGCAAGAAGTATTGCAACTGGGCAGTGGGTGGAATAGGGATAGAGGCATCCAATTTATGGAAAACTTCTTTGATCTTCTTGGTATATGCTCGTATATCTTCATATGGTTCTTGCTCTGTCAAATTCAACACGCGCAACCAATATTGGCCACCTCTCTTGGGGGCGAACTCCCTTCGGAAGGCTTCATAAAATAAATCCATAGTGGTTATGGTTCCGACCTCAAGGCCATGATACCATATAGCTGCCCTTCTCTTCAGGGCCATATAAAAAATATCATTAGATGCCCTTCTTCTTGGATGCATCAAATAAACATTAGCTTTTGAAACTCCCTTGTATGAAGCTCCACATCCTCTTCCACTAACCCATTAAAAATGGGTAGGGAGAAACCTAAGGTAGGAAAATCCGTTGTTTCTGCAGGGATTGCAATAGGTTGCGCCATGGCAATGATATGATTTGCTAAGAGAATCGGGACATGCAAACCTATCACGCCACTCGAAGGGGGAAAATTAATTGGGAGGGGGAAAGTACTAGAACTTCCACCTCGTGATGCACTTTGATTCAGGCTAAGGGTGTTGAGATATCGAGCTCCACTCGTGATATGCCAGGGTGACCATTGTGTATTTATGTCACCGACTTGTCAGTTGCAGACGCGGTTGGTACACCGCCCATGAATAATAGCTACATGATAGCTATCCTTATCTACTCTAGTTCGTGGCTCAGTTAGTATGCCATCTTAGTTAGTTGAGTTTGGTTTGAGACCCATATATAGGGTTATTCTATTTCTTTGTAAGTGAGTTCTTTTTGGCTTACACAACTAAGAAGAGGAAAACTGTTTTCAGCCTCCACCCTTGTGTATATTCCCCCATTGTGCAAGCAAGAAAGCTTCAAGTGAGACTCCTTCCTTCTCTCCCACAATCTTGACATGGTATCAGAGCCTTGTTCGTGGTAAGGAGCTCAAGAAAGCAAACCAAGCTCGCGGTGTTCTGGTAAGAGGAGCAGTGTTGCTTTCATTTTCTGTTTTGGGAGCAGATCTCTGCATGTAGCACAGCCGGAAAGTGCAGGAGTGCATTGTCTCAGGTTGAGACGCCCTTCGCGGTGAAGCAAGAGGGCAGTATATGCTACGGGGCAGAGCTTTAGCCCTAGGCGACCTTGTTTTTTTGATTTGAGGCTATTTCGGGGCCTGTTTTGGAGGCGGAAGTTTTCTACACGCACTCAGGAAAAGGCCCAGTTTTATTCTGTGCAGCCACTGTTCTACAGATTGGTGAAAAGTTACTGTAGAAATTGCATCGTATGCTCGTGCGCAAAGACATTGGGAGTTATAGAATCATCCCTGTTGCATGTTGATGCAAAATCGTCACTAGGAAGTGACTGTGTGGTCAAATACCACTTTCACTAGTTTTGCAGATTTTCCCTTGTGAGGGTGAAGCTGTGTTTTTTGGAGTGACAGAATTTTTTGCAGTGTTCTGTAATGGCATCTGATTCTCTTTCACAGATTGTCACCGAAAAGCTTGACAAGAACAACTTCCAAGCATGGAAGTTTAGAATGACGAATTTCCTTATGGGAAAAGGATATTGGGAATTTGTTGCAGGAAATGAAGAAGAACCAGTTCTTCTTGATGTTCCCAATCAACACCAAATGCAGGCATTTAAAGCATGGCATGAGAGAGCCAGGAAAGTTATGTACTGAATGTCTATCAGCATTTCAGACTCTATGATTGTGCATATTCAAGATGCAAGTACGCCAAAGGAGGTATGGGATACTTTGTCAAAAATGTATAGCACAAATACACAAGCCAGGAAAATGCAGCTCAAGCAAGAGTTGCATAATGTGCAGAGAGAAAATATGAGCATCAATGACTACCACATGAAGGTGAAGAAGATTGCAGATGCACTTGCTTCCATTGGGTCGCCAGTGGAAGATGATGATTTAGTTTCTGTGACCTTGAATGGTCTACGAAAGGATTATGCACAGTTTCGAACATCCATTTCAGTTCGTGAAAGATTTCCTGACTTTGAGGAGTTGATTGCTCTTCTAATTTCTGAGGAGCAGAGAAATGGTGGTGCATCTTCTTCAGGAGGAACTTCAAAAGAAGCTGTCTTCTACTCAAATGCTGGAAGAGGTAGAGGCAGAGGTAGAGGTAGAGGAGGCCGATTTGGAGGCCGTAGTAGAAATCAGAATATGCAGCAAACTCAAGAAAACCAGTCCTATGGAGGAGGACGTGGTAACTCTAGAGGCAGGGGGAGCCAAAGAGGTCGTTGTGGATGGCAAAGAGGCCAAAATGCAAACAGTAATGTTGAATGCTACTACTGTGGTAAAATGGGTCATATGGCTAAAGACTGCTATAAAAAGCAGAATGACATCATGAATGGAAAACTGCAACAAGCGAATTATGCATCTTCTAGTAGACAGGGTGATGACAGAAATGAGCATTTGTTTATGGTGCAGCACATGAATAATTCTATGACAAGTGCAGAAGAAAGCAACGATGTATGGTATGTTGACTCAGGTGCATCAAACCACATGACAGGTCATGCAGAATGGATGGAGGATGCAAGGAAAATGGAAAAACCAGGATTTGTGGAGACTGGTGATATTACTGCACATCCTATTGTGCAGATTGGAAAAATTCCTTTGTCTATGCAGGATGGGAAAAAAAAATACCTGTCCGATGTATTTCATGTCCCAAATATCACCAAGAATCTAGTTTCTTATGGTCAAATGGTTGAGCAGGGCTTGCAGGTCAGATTTAATCCTCATGGATGCTTTGTTGAGGATATGAAAAATAAAGGTCGCTTGATAGCAAAAGGAAAGAAGAAGGGCAGAATGTTTACATTGGATGCAGACATGTCTGAATTGAGTGCAGCAATGTTTGCACATGGGACCGTTGTAGTTGTAGATATTGATATCTGGCATAAACGCATTGGTCATGTTAATGTACAGCGACTTAAATCAATGCAGGCCCAAAATATTATTGCAGGATTGCCCAAATTCAAGGTTGCAGAAATGCATAAGGTATGTGAATCCTGTCAGTTTGGAAAACAGGCAAGGAAACCATTTCCTAGACATGTTCAAGAGAGTGAGAAGCCATTGGAATTAATCCACTCTGATGTGTGGACTACTAAAGCTGCATCTCTTGGAGGCTGTCATTATTTTGTCACTTTTATTGATGACTATAGCAGAAAAGTTTGGGTGTATTTTATGAAAAAGAAAAGTGAAGTTTTTGGGCATTTCAAAACTCTTAAAGCTATGGTTGAAAAAGAAACAGGCCTGCAGATAAAATGCCTAAGGTCAGATGGAGGGGGAGAGTACCTCTCAAATGAGTCTGCAAAGTTCTTGCAGGAGCATGGCATAAAGCAGCAATATTCATGCAGTCATACCCCACAACAAAATGGAATTGCAGAAAGAAAAAAGATGTATATTGGAGAGGTATCTTGTGCCATGCTCAATGAAAAAGACTTGCCGGATTTTTATTGGGCTGAAGCAGTTGCTACAGCAGTCTACATAATGAACAGGACTCCCACTGCAACAATACATGGAATGACTCCAGAGGAGAGGCATACTGGTAGGAAACCAGATATTTCTCATTTGAAAATTTTTGGTTGCATTGCCTATGTACATGTGCCAGATGAGTTGAGATCCAAGTTGGATCCAAAAGCTGAGAAGTGCATCTTTATTGGTTACTCTCTGCAGAGCAAAAAGGGTATAGATGCTATAACCCTTCTACTTGTAAGTTTATAGTGAGCAGAGATGTTGTTTTTGATGAGATGAGTAGTTGGTATAAACCAGTAAATGTGATTGATGATGTAGATGCACAAAATGGTAATGCTGCACAGAATTCACAGCAGCAGTCACAAAATATTAGTGGACCTGGAGCGTCCTCTAGCAGTGGTTCACATTCTTCACCATGGACAGGCAGATTGAGATCAGGAGAATCTTCTCAAAGTAATGCAGATAGTGGTATGCAGGTATCACGAAAAGGAAAAGAGAAGGTTGATCAGCCCATGTTTGATGTGAATGCAGGTCACTCTTATGTGGATGGTGAATCCAGTGGCTCAGAACAGAGCATTGATGATGAGTTGGGTATTCCTTCTATTGTTATACCTGGAGTAAGGAAGACCAGGGACGTTTTGAGAGCACCTAGGAGTGAACCTACTTTACGCAAGTCTACGAGAGCTAGGTATCCTGTGGATAGGCTGAAATATGATGGATTTACAGCCATTCACTATGCATATATGGTCAAAGTGATACAGGAACTAGAACCCACTTCTTTTGAGCAAGCCATGGGAAAAGAAAAATGGGAGAAAGCCATGGATGAAGAAATGGATGCCTTGGAAGCAAATGCTACATGGGAATCGATATCTTTGCCTAAAGGTAAAAATGCAATTGGCTGTAAGTGGGTTTATAAGGTGAAGCACAATGCAGATGGTTCTGTGAATAGATACAAGGCAAGATTAGTAGTCAAGGGGTATGCACAAACATATGGCATTGACTATGAAGAAACATTCAGTCCGGTTGCAAGGATGGAAACCATAAGAGCAGTCATTACTATGGCTGCATCAAAGGGATGGTCTTTACATCAGATGGATGTAAAGAATGCCTTCTTGCATTGTGATTTGCAAGAAGAGGTCTATATGGAGCAGCCACCAGGTTATGTGCATGCTGTTCATCCTGAGTTTGTTTGCAGGTTGAAGAAAGCCTTGTATGGCTTGAAGTAAGCACCTAGAGCATGGTTTGACAAGATAGGACAGTATCTTGTCACTATTGGCTTTCAGATTTCCAAGGCAGATTTCTCACTTTATGTGAGAAAAACAGAGAAAGATATTATGCTACTTGTCATTTATGTTGATGATTTGATTATGACAGGTGACAGTGATGAAGATATCCTTCATGTGAAAATGCTATTGAAGCAGAAGTTTGAGATAAAGGATTTGGGAGAGCTGCGTTATTTCTTGGGCATTGAGGTGATTAGATCACCAAGTGGGATACAGCTCTTGCAGAGGCAGTATGGATTGGACATGCTGTCCAAATATGGGATGACAGGCTGTAAGCCTATTTCAGTTTCTTTGGAGCAGAATGTGAAGCTGAGCGCAGATGCAGGTGAGCTTCTGGAAGACCCTACTATGTACAGATGCATAGTAGGAAGCTTGATTTATATGACTATTACCAGGCCGGATTTGAGCTATGCTGTTGGATTGGTAAGTCCGTTTATGCAGGGTCCAAGGAAACAGCATTTGGATGCGGCTAGATGCATACTCAGGTATGTGAAGTCCACTTTGCAGTATGGACTATTTTATGAGACTGGGGTTCAGATACAGTTGCATGGATACACTGATGCTGATTGGGCTGGTAGTATTTCTGATAGACGATCTACCAGTGGATATGTGTTCTCTTTTGGGAGTGCTGCAGTCACTTGGAGCAGCAAGAAACAGCCTACAGTTGCCTTGTCCAGCACAGAGGCTGAGTACAGGGGTGCAGCAATGGCTACATGTGAGGTAGCTTGGTTGCATAAGCTACTTTATGATATGCATCAGTCTACAGATGGGCCAGTTGTCATTTATTGTGACAACATGAGTAGTATACACTTGGAAAATAACCCAGTCTATCATGCTAGAACAAAGCACATTGAGGTGCATTATCACTATGTGCGAGAGAGGGTTTTACTAGGTCTTATTGATCTAGTTTATATCAGCACAGAGGATCAGGTAGCTGACATATTCACGAAGGCATTGGGCGCAGAGAAGCTGCGCAAGTTCAGAGACCTGCTTGGTGTGCAGGAATTGGGATTGAGCGCGAGGGGGAGTGTTGAGATATCGAGCTCCACTCGTGATACGCCAGGGTGACTGTTGTGTATTTATGTCACCGACTTGTCAGTTGCAGACGCGGTTGGTACACCGCCCATGAATAATAGCTACATGATAGCTATCCTTATCTAGTCTAGTTCGTGGCTTAGTTAGTATGCCACCTTAGTTAGTTGAGTTTGGTTTGAGACCCATATATAGGGTTATTCTATTTCTTTGTAAGTGAGTTCTTTTTGGCTTACACAACTAAGAAGAGGAAAACTGTTTTCAGCCTCCACCCTTGTGTGTATTCCCCCATTGTGCAAGCAAGAAAGCTTCAAGTGAGACTCCTTCCTTATCTCCCACAATCTTGACAAAGGGTACTAAGACCTCACCCTTGAATATGTTTAGGACTACTCCTTTTAGGAGAATAACGCCTATTGATTTCGACCCTCTGTCTAGCCCTCTCGGCTCTCTCCTATTTTTGAAGTTCGGCTTGACGGATCTCTTCAAAGGACATCAACTAACAAATAGGTCCCAAGAGACCTTAGATTTGGAAACCACCACTTTGAGGTAGCTCTCGGCAGATGCACCATTGATGGGACATAAAATGGCCCCGCACTGGCTATGGCACTAGCCAGACTTCATACACAAAACAAACAACTCCACCACACACACGGCCTCGCGGGCCAAGAGCGTCTGTAATAACTAAATGCATACTAGATACTTCTAATATTGTGTTTGTAGCTAACAACACCTTGCTCAAAACCCCTTAGAGGGGGTATCCCACACATATTGGCAATAAGTACCACGTATCACACACAAAGGAAGTGCCTTTGGCTAATTGTTGTGGCTCCGTGGTGACTCTCCTACACATCAGGGATTAGTCCCAAGATACGTCACATTTACATATAAACACATTCGCACAAGACTCCTCTCTTGGTTAGCGAGATCTAGGAGATACCATGTTTTCTCACTAATAACTTCCCCTAAGAAATGAACAGCTAGCCTACGACAAGGGGGATCTCACCCTCTCAAGCATGGGTCAACTATAATTCAAACAATTGCTATGCATTTCCAAGAGTTGATACCACATGTATGCTCAATGCAATAGTGGATGTCTCATTATGCACAAACAATTATGTTTCAAGATCAACCTATGTGCTAGTGCACAAACAATCTTTCCATGAATTCTAACTAATGCGTATATATGCTTCGTTACAAGAATCTAGCACCAAGGCGAACCTTATGCTACTAGATTGCTAATTTTCAAATAAACCATTTCCTAAATGCTATGCATATAAAATGATCAAAATTTATATTATTTCAACCCCCAAACTGTTGCACAAAATCCTACTCCCCCTCACCGTTTTAGTTTTGCTTTGTTGCATAGGTGTATAGAGATTATTTTGTCATGATTGAGTGTATAAGGAGCAATAAATCACACATTATAAAAAAATTATAGGGAAAATTGAGGCCAAACCTCATGCTTTGCCCCACCATACATCCACAACCACTTATTATATTTTTTCATATTTTTCTAAGGCATATTCTTATTTTTCTCTCATTTTTTTCTATTTTTCTCTATTTTTCCAATAAAAATAATGATATATTTTCAGAGCTATGGCTCTTGATTCTTAGAACAACAAAAAATATATATTTTCTTAGCATTTTATCCGTGTATATCAGTTTATCCCACCCGAAAACACCAAAAACTCCATTTTTATCATAAAAACCATGTTTTACGGGTTTCTAAAAATTATTTCTAGCATTTTAACTTTATGTTTTCTAAAATTTTCATCATAGAAGCATAGAACAAACAGTAAATAGCATTCCTACCAATTTTCACTCCATAAGAATAACATTGACTCAATCAATTGTAAAAAACAAGCAATTTTTCTTTGTAAAAATGAATTACTAGGTTTTTCCTTCTTTGTGGGTTTTAGAAATTGATGCGGGATTGCAGATCAGCCCTCATTCAATGTTCACCCCACCTCTGAACAACAAACGCTAGCCCTCCACCAATCCGGGAATGATCCGGTACCATGCCGGACAAACAGTCTTCAATGGATCTTCAATCTTCTTCATGGGCATGAACTGCGTCTTAAGAGTAGAGAGAGGGAGGAGAGAGAAAGACTTGAAATTGCATCTCCACAACCGGGTAGCCATTTGAGGATCGGAGACAAGCGATGAGGAGCAAAGATAGAGTGCAGACAAAGCATCCAATTAGTTGGGGGGTTGCTTTTAGGCTCTCCAATGCCCCTCTCCATCAATCGTGGCTAGGGCGCCCTCATTTTGCTCACGCCAATAAAAACAGACCCCCCTCCCCACGAATTCGTTTTTTGTTGGGGGCCCCAAAGGGAGCCCCCAAAGGTCACCTCCTTTGGGACTTTTAAAGTCCATTCTCACTTGACCTTGGGTCTTGGCCTCCCGTCCGGCCTATCTCCCACGTCAGGCGTTTGATTTGCGATCTGGAAATTTTTGCTTGACCATCTCGAAGTCCCCCACTACCGGGCATATCCCAGGGTCTCATTTGTCATGCTAAAGAAATATGAAAATTAACTGGCTGCCATCTAGTGGGTCTTTTAAGCACTTTTGGGCATTGCTACTTGTTACGTGTGTCCCGCAGCACAGAGGAGCAGAAAATGGAAAAAAAAGGGGAAATAGCAAAAAAGGTGCAGGATAAAAACAAAAAAAGGCGCCTTGACCGGTAACCAGTCCCTGAAAAATTTAAATGTTCGGGCACGATCCTCAGAAAGCCTTGGTGTCGGCTCGAGACAAAAAAAGAGAAAAAGGGCGCACCATTAAAATGCGGGAGCGCCCCGGATCTTTGTAAAAGAGTGCCAGGCTCACTCCTGTGCAAAGTGTATGCATTGGTTGGGAATAGGATAGATTAGAATGGTGGGAAATGGGAAAAAGAGCTTAGGCTACGGCCAGCCATGTAAAAGAGGGAAAAGGGGATGACTGCTCAAAAAGGATTTAGGGCTTTGTATATAAAGTTGAAAAGTGAATGAGAAGCTCATTCTTTGGTGTGTGGCAAAAAGAGTATTCTTCTTCCTCTCTTCTTCTCTCCTTCTTGCTTGTGTGTGCTCTTGAGGGAGGGAGTGTGAGAGTGTGAGGGAGTGAGTGTGTGTGAGAGTTAGGGATCAAGAGGGTGAAGCTCTTCACCATCTCCTCTTCTCTTCTTCTCTTCTCTTCTCTTCTCTTCTCTTGGGCGCGCGGCTATGAAGGATGGAGCTTGGAGATGGAGGAGGCTTGAGCTAGCATCAAGAATCGTGGAGCTACCGAAGTGCAAGAGAGAGGAGGGTACTCGATCGAGCATCAAGGTAAGCTCTCTACACTCGTAGGATCGACAGCGCGTCGGCTAGGTGAGAGATAGCCATTAGAGCTCGCTTAGAACACTTGAAACAATAAGCGGTCCGTGGGTCTTGGCAGTCGAGCAAAAGCTCCCACGTTTTGGTTCCGTTGTGCCAGGACAAACGGATTCAAGCTTGAGCACTTGTGCGCCTCATATCGAGCATCGAAGTAGGGTATTCATCCTCAAAACGAAGCTTGAGATAAGTAGAAAGCTGGGTGTTTTTGATCTTCAAAACAGGTAAGTATTTTGGGATATTCTGGTTGTTGGATGATTGAAAAACTGGGAGAAATTAGTTCAGTTTCTTGCTTTCGATTTGTGTTGCATTTAGAGTAGGTTAATAGTAGGAAATCACACCCGAGAGGCATAGGATTTGCTGCTGTGAAACAGGGAGAAAATCGGGAAAAACAGGGGAAAAATGGAGAAAATGTGCATTTGAATGTGTAGGACTCACAAGGAGAGTAATCGATAACATCCGGGGAATGTCCAGCAGGGTTATAAGTTCTTGAAGGGCAAGGGAGTCCTCATTTGCAACCAGCACACAGAGAGAGAGAGAGAGAGAGAGAGAGAGAGAGAGAGAGAGAGAGAGAGAGAGAGAGAGAGAGAGAGAGAGAGAGAGAGAGAGAGAGAGAGAGAGAGAGAGAGAGGGAGAGAGAGAGAGGGAGAGAGAGAGAGAGAGAGAGAGAGAGAGAGAGAGAGAGAGAGAGAGAGCTTGGGCGACCGTTCGATCGATCAGGGCACGGAGTGATGTTGCTGTTGGCGATCCCCAGGTATATAGATCTCTCCCCCATCACTCCAACATCACTCCTGGTGAATTTGGTAGTCTATAATCATCGATGTCTTGAGATTTTGGATAAATTTGTCCGTGAAAGTGCGTTGGGCCGGCGGAATCAGACACTCGATTTAGTGCTTGATTTTCAGAATCAGACGCTAGGATGACCGTCCGATTGGACCAACCCGTCCGACTCGGACACTCGGATGCTCGGACTCGGACGCTCGGACTACCATCATCGGACCAACCATCTGACTCGGACACTCAGACACCCGGACACTCGGACCAATCCCGTTCGATCGAACGAATTAGGACACGTCAACAATCGGACCACCCTATCGGGTCCGATTCCCAGAATCGGACCACTTCGAAAATTGGACCACCCTCCCGATCTGATTCCCAGAATTGGACCAGTCCATAATCGGACCACCCAAAATTAGACACTCGGAGCAACCCTGCCCAATTGGACCACTTGTCCGATTTTTGAAAATCGGACACCTAACCCCGGTCCGATTCTGAGACTCGGATTGCTCAAACTCGGACCCACCCGGTCCGATTCCTAGAATCGGACCACTGGTAAATTGGACCACTGGTAAATCGGACGTCTGATTCCTAGAGTCAGACACACCTTAAAGAAAAAAAGGGAAAACATCAAAACTTGACCCCCACAAATGATTGGAAGTGCAACCTGCTCCAGGACAACATGGCGAACGACTTGTAGGTAGTTCCCGATGTAGGAGTCAAGAACAAGGGACAGAGGGATAGTGCTGGAGCACTCCCCAGCGACCTAACGCATTGAGAACGGAAATCCGATTGGAGGACCTATGATCGACTCCCCCGTGAACGGTAAGAAGCAGCGCAGACCCTAGAATCCACTAGAACGGCCAGGACTTGAGCAACAAAGCATATCAGGCCCGAACCGAGAGAGAGTAAGTAAGACGCCGAGGAATTGCTTGCGGCGCTCACATTGAATTTTCGCACTTGAAGTACACTTAAGAAAGCTGAAAGCGTGATTGGCCATAAGTGCACGAGAAACGACACACTCACCGAGTGACCATAAATTGAGGTTTGTATTTAATAATCAAAGGAACTCACTCAGATAAATCACTCAAGGAACTCACCAATATGAGAGGACCCAAGACATAGACAAACAATTGAGGCACAGGGTAGGACCAAACAAGGAGCGCCAACGACGAGGACCTGTCGAGACTATTCAACCTGATTGACAGCGCAACGTGGCTAAGAATTCGACCATGACGGAAGAAAGATCAGACCATTGGTCTAATGAGGAGCTCAATTTGAGTGTATTCCTAGATTCTATACAACAGATGGTGAGCAGTTACGATGCGCACACCCGGTACAAGCATCGCGGCAGGACAACAGACGCAATCATTGCAGATCTAGAGGAGGAGAGAAGGCTAGCCCGCAAGGCATTGCAGGGCATAGTTGATTATAATAGGGATCAACAGGCTAGGAGCCAAAGGCAAAGCATGGAGCTGTATGAGGTGTAGCGGGTGCTGAAATTGGCTGGCCGAAACCGAACAGACCATGAGAGAGCGCTAGAAGGAGACCTAACATTAAGAGAGCTCCTCATGAAACGACTACTTGATAACACTGCAGTAGAGCAGAGTGCCATCGCACTAGCGACGTCTCTGCTTGCAGGATTAGGGGCAAACCAGGGCTCAAAGAGCCAGGCCAAAATACCGATTGTTGCCAAGCAACTCGATAAGTACCAACCGCATGATGATCCATACAGCTTTGTTGAGCAGTTTGAGCAAGTCTGCGAAGCCAACGGCCTCAACGACCAGGCTGAACGTTCGCAAGCATTCGAGGTTTGCTTAGGCGACAAGGGTAGGACATGGTATACTAGCCTGGATGCTGTGGAACGAGCCAACTTCAATAATCTCAAGGATCTCTTTGTCAAGAGGTTTGCCGAGCCCGGATACTCCGATAACCTGCTAGTATGCTTGATGAACGTCAAGTAGAAAGAGGAGGACATCCGTGACTACGTGACCCATGTGAGAAGTCTCTTTAAGAGAGCGACTGACAGAGTAGTTTCAATTGTATTCATCAGCGGAATTCGAGACGAGGAGTTATATAAGGCATTGGCAGGCAACTCAAGCTTGGAGCGGGAAGTGGTGGCTAGAGTTTTTGAGGAAGCCATCAAAGTCGATGACCAGCTGAAAGAGCAGAGCTCTAGGAGCTCAAATCTAGAAGAGACCAACCTACAAATCTTAGAGAGAACATCAGCCTCTAGTGAGCGGTCAATCCCATCATCCCAAGATAAGGGGAAGGCCACCGAGATAGACCAAGGCTTGGCTGAGGTCAAGATGGAATTAGCCAAGATACAAGACATGTTGAGACGACCAACGCGCCCACACATCCAATGCGTGTATTGTGGCGGAAACCAATTGCCGGCCGAATGTCAAGACCTTGCGCTAACTGCGGTAGGTTCGACCACGATATCGCACATTGCAGACTACCAAGAAGACTTCCATACTCACAACCCTACGGCCAGCCTTATCTAGCTAATAGGCCGCAACCATTCTTTAGAAGGGGAGCCCCATTGGCTCTACCCGTGCCTAACGATATGAAACCAGCCGTTCCTAGAATGGATATAAATCCTACAGGCATTCCTAGACCGCCTGGTCCTTATGTGACCCACCCATCGGGCGACGCTCCAGTACACTACGTGGAGGAGCCAAATGATGAAGAGACCTACATATACCCTTACGTCTCGCATGACGACGAGGGCAACGTGGTCCTCATGGATTATCAACCCGTGCTGGTGATGGCGTTAGGATGAGGATGAGGTAGATGCCTAGGAGGGCAGCCGCCCGCAGGATCCAGTCACTTGTTGGACTTGTGGACACCTTGGTCATATCTCATCACGCTGCCCTGAAAGAGAGCAGCAAAATAGGGACAAGGCTGACCAATGGTGTGCAGAGTGTGGAATCACCCATCTTTTCATAGACTGCCCAAAGAGGAAGCTGTCCTCTAGCTCAGCCAACTTGCCATCTGTCCCATTGGGGCTATTTAGTGTCGAAAAACCCGATGGGGAGGCCACACCCATTCCCTTGCGAGTTATGACCCAAGCCCAAATGAAGCAGGCCGGCATCTCTCTGCCAGGACCTAGCAATCTTGACATAGCCTCGATAGGAAAGAAAAGCCGCAGGCGGAAAAAGAAGAGATCGGAAGCTAAGGTTGCACTAAAGACTGAGAGTGCTATGACTCTACCCACAGGGAAGAAAGTCTCAAACGTGGAGGCAAAGACTTCAGACCCTAAGATAGCCGAAAAGGGAAGTGCTAAGGCAGGGGAATACCCACATCCGAAGTGACAATTAGAGGCCATAGAAAAGGTGAAGGAATGGGTGAGGGAGGCTCAAAAGCATCTCAAAGATGCTGAACCCATCATAGAGGACGAGATCGATGATCTCTCGAGCATGAGCACGCCAATGTCACCACCTCAAGGGCCGAAGCAACTGTGCCACAAGCAGTGCCGCTGAGACTAAGCCTAGATGCAACAGAGCCACAGATCAGTCGCGGCCATTGGCCCGGACAGTCTAGGCTAAAGGAAGGACGAGTATCTAACGATCTCCTAACCATGCTAGTGACCACCCCTGTAACACTTAGCCTGGGAGATCTGCTTAAGCAGCACCCTGCCCTATGGCAAGACCTTAAGCAGTGGGTCGAGGGACCACAAGAGCAGGTCACGGTAGACCCTCGAGACCAGGATGTAGAAACACAATTGCCAAGTTTGACGCTACACTCCATGCCTAAATCTTTGCACGTCAACGCCTTTTGGGAAGGCTCTGAGATGCACGTAGTCCTGCCAGCCTGGGTGACACAACAAGGAAGGGAATTGCAGACACAAAAGCCGGGATTAGTGTGCTTAGCCATGCAGTGCTACAGACTTGGGGAAACCCGCCTGTCAAAGCTGCTAGGTTTAACGTCATGCTAGCAAACGGTATGAGAGTGAAGCCATTCGGGGTACTGAAGAATTGGCCAGTGAAGATCGCAAGTGTCCAGTTCTTTGTTGACTTTATAGTCATGAAGGGAGTGGACTACGATGTCCTATTAGGCTGACCTTGGATGCGCAATGCTAGAGTCATCGAAGATTGGGGTAATGGCTTGATCTTCCTTGGCAATAGAATTGACACCGTAAGAATAGAGATGGACACCTGGAAGACCTCACCAGTCGACCTAGACGCCATCTCTGCTATGCTCGAGGGGAACACTCAGGTCAAGAAGCCCTATGGGTCCTTGACCAAGTATATCGCGTGCCCAGAGGATGAGTGGGATTGGATGCACGTCCTCCTTGCAATTGACCTGCCATTCTCAGACCATGAGGCATATGAGCAGGCCATCGGCAAGACCAATGAAGCACTCTCTATCCCAGTCTATATGATGGCAGCAAGCCTCCATGGAAAGCCTAAGCCTTTCACCTTCCAAGTGCCATCCAACAAAAGGGAACTCTAGGGGGTACTGGAATACCTAACGGACCAGCTAGCTAGCAACCCAGCTGCCAACTTCAAACCACGCCAGGATCTCTTGGAGGATTCCAAGTGGCAATGGACCAGGGTGCACGAGTTGAACCTCATGCATAATTGGGCCTTGGTTCTTGACCAATGACATGAGGCATACCAAGCCCTAGGAGACGACGAGCAATCAAATGACAAGGATTCCTGCGATGAATACGAAGACTACCAATCCTTCAGTGGATGAGAGCGAGGGTGAAGTGGATACCATAGAATATGACACTGAAGGACGAGAAATTGAGCAGATACGAGCAGACTCCAAGTCGTAGAAAAGGCAGGCCCTTAGACTGGAGCAAGGAGTCATGCGCATGAAATGTGATCGTGCGTGGTTGGAATGCATAGGAGCCATAGACCTTGAGCAAGCAGGCCTAGCCCAATCAGGAATGACATCAATACTTAGAACCGAATCGCCATCCGAACTGCGGCCACCAGGGGAGACCACCTTTTCTAGCGAAGATGGAGGGTTTGACTCTGAATCGGAAGTTACTTCGGAGAGAGACCCAGAGATCCCTAGGCCACCCATGACCAGACGCACTAAGGGGGACTTACCCGTCCACCTGAGGCGCAGACAGTTAAGGCAGGATAAGGCAAAGCACCCCAGGGATACACGATCAGAAGAACATCAAAAGCCGTAGGACTGTTAGATATGATCAATACCCCACCCTCATTAGGTGCTACCAATGATCCATGGTGCTCAAAGTTGTAAGGTCCCCATTATGAGGAGAAGCCAAATGTGAGCCTTGACATTGGTTGAGTCCTGACTTGTATATCAGATAAGGTCTATGTGACCAGATGGCAAAAAGGTGACCATTGTGGGTCTAATCTTTGGGTTAGACGGAGTGGTTAAGCTAGTAGCAACTCAAGGCGCATTGCATCAAGTTGTGGGGTAAGGGAGTTAAAAGGGGCCCCTATTTTGGGGTCCAGGGGCCGTAGAAGGGAATATTCCTTGGCCGACTAGTGGAGGCTCATATGGTAGGTCCCGACCTAATGACCTTCGCGGGCTATAAAAGATAAACCCCTTCACAGCCATCGATCACTCATCTTTCACCCAGTCAGAGTTATTGTTCCAGCTAGCCTTAAGCTCTTCACCTATCTTCTGTCTAGATCGCCATCTAAGCTTCACACAATGGGAGCGCACAGGTGGACAAAGCCATCTTTGTATCAGTTGTTTGGAGCTAAAGAATTTACTGATTCTCCTCTTATCTGTTGTGTACTCTCTATCTCTTTCTCAGATTCTGTTCGCTGTGCCATGTAATATTTTACAAGGACCTCCCTAAACGCTTCACTAAATTCAAAAAAGGGGATAGGGTAGTGGTCCTGTTAGGTGCCAAGCGTCAAGGGTAGACGAGTGTCGAAGGACCAACCAAGGTCAAGGAGGTAAACCTAGCCCTGGAAGGGGAGACATCCCAACTAGTGTTCATTGCTGATGACTTGACTGGTAAAGAAGAGTTGAGTGTTGTCGCTCTCTTGCAGGAGTACATAGACGTATTTGCCTCGTCCTTAGAAGAGCTACGGGGGGTAGATCCGAGTGTTGTGACTCACAACATACCCATGACGTCGGATGCAACACCGGTCAAACAGCGACCGTACCCCATGAATCCAAAACACGCTCATGCTGTCAAAGAAGAAATTGACAAGCTGATGAGAGCTAGATTCATTTACGAAATTGAGCACACAGATTGGGTATCACCCATAGTCATTGTGATGAAGAAGAACGGCAAAATTCAAGTGTGCGTCAATTACAAGAAGGTGAACGCTGCTACGAAGAGAGACAACTATCCCTTGCCGTACACCGAGCACATGCTTGAGAGGGTGGCAGACAAGGAAGCCTACAGTTTTCTGGATGGCTTCTCAGGGTACAACCAGGTGCAAGTACATCCTGCAGATAGGCACAAGACTGCCTTTGCCACTGAATGGGGCATCTTTGCATACATAGTAGTCATGCCCTTCAGGTTGACCAATGCCCCCGCCACCTTTCATTGTCTCATGTGCACCATCTTTAAGGACATGCTTCGCAAGGAGTTAGAGGTATTTGTCAACAATCTGTGTGTCCATTCGACCTGGATCGAACACTTAGACAAACTCCGTGCAGTCTTTGAACGGTGCCGCTTATATCATCTCTCTTTGAACCCCTTGAAGTGCCAATTTTGGGTGAAGCACGGATGCATTTTAGGACACGTGGTGTCGAAGAACGGCATTGCCACTGACTTCTCGAAGGTTAGGGTTATTGTTGACCTTCCATCCCCAATTAATTACAAGGGAGTTCAATGCTTCTTAGGTCACACAGGATACTATCGGCGGTTTGTGCTGAACTACGCGCTGATTGCCAGGCCATTGTACAAGCTAGTGATTGTCTTCGAGTGAACCGAGGCATGCAACGGGCATACGAAGAATTGAAAAAGGCTCTGACAACAGCACCAATTCTATGAGCCCCAGATTGGACCATTACCTTCCACGTACACATCGATGCTTCTAAGTTTGCCGTGGGGGCAATGTTGTGCCAACCTGGTGAGCATAACTTAGATTACCCAGTGAGCTTTGCTAGCAGACAACTCACTGAGACGAAGATGAATTATTCGACAACAGAAAGGGAGGGATTAGCCATGGTGTTCACCGTGAAGAAATTCTGGCATTATCTATTGGCCACACCTTTCATCTTTTTCATGGACCATCAAGCCCTGCTCTATTTAGTGAACAAACCTTGTGCTACAGGACGCATAGCTCGATGGCTCCTCCTGCTCCTAGAGTTAGATTTCTCCGTGGTGGTACGAAAGGAAAAACAACATTACATGGCTGATCACATGTCCCGTATACCCACAGGAGAAGCCGCTAGACATGGCATCATTGAGAGTCACCTGACGCCCACTTATTCCACCTGTCCAGCAAGAGAGATCTATTTAAGGCTGATCTGATGCCATATTGGGCAGACGACGTAGTCTAAGTGCTCGAGCACGGACTACCTGAGCGACCAATAGAAAAGGTACAACTTAGGCACTTGATCCTAAAGATCCAACCCTACTAGCTAATTGCAGGCCAACTCTATAGGCTGGGGCAAGACGGATTGCTACGTAGGTGCGTGTGTGAGCATGAGATGCATGGTGTGCTCTCAGAGGCGCATAGCAGCATTGAAAGAGGACACTTTAGCGGAGACACGACAGCACGGAAGGTGCTGCAGTCCCAACTATGGTGGCCCACACTTTTCCGCGACACCAAGCGATTTGTCAAGCATTGTGACAAGTGCCAACGGACAAAAGTCCCGATTCGTAAGGATCAAATGGAGTTAACCCCAATTATTGCTCGCCAACCCTTCGAAAAATGGGGAATCGACTTCATAGGACCCATTAGCCCCGCGGCGCAGTACTCACAAGCCAAGTACATCGTGGTGGCCACGGATTACCTCATGAAATGGGCAGAGGCAAGAGCCACACGAAAAAACGACGCTAGGACGACTACCAAGTTCTTATGGGAGCAAGTGATCTCGCACTTCGGTTGCCCCATCGAACTGGTTAGCGACCAAGGCACACACTTCATCAACGAAGTGATAGCACATCTCCTATCCACCTTTCTCCATCACAAATCCTCACCATACTACCCTCAGGCTATTGGCCAGACAGAATCAACTAACAAAATTCTTATCAACGTCCTGACTAAAGTAGTCTCAGCCTCACGAAGTGACTGGGACAACAAGTTGATGGTAGCCTTGTGGGCCTACCGCACAGCTTATAAAACGGCTGTCAGCCAGACCCCGTTTAGGTTAACCTATGGAACTGAGGCAATTCTACCTTTAGAATTCTTCATCCCTAGCCTGAGAATAGCACTCCAAGAATGATGGGAAGGGAAGGAAGCATGGACGCAACACCTAGTCGAGTTGGAATGCCTATCAGAGACTCATCTTCTAGCCACCCACACACTTATATGCGAGAAGGCCCGACGAAAGAGCTAGTTTGACAAGCATGTCAAGCAGCGCGAGTTTGAACAAGGTGACTCAGTGCTCCTCTACTCAGTTAAAGGACATAAGCAAAAGATGAAATTCAGAGGTCTCGGACCCTTCAAGGTTTGAGCAATCAGCCGAACCGGCAATGTTGAGCTCGAGACCCTAGACGGTGAAGGAATAGGCTTCTTCAATGGCAGTCGTGTCAAGAAGTACTTCCCTCCCACTCATCCTTTGCATGAGCCACCAATGCTGGAACCACCGATCAAAATATGAGTAGCCACAATCACTGAAATCAACGATGGTGATGAGGAAGCTGTAGAACCTGCTTACCTCTGTATCATGGTCACTGCCAAGCAAACATGCACTTTCAACGCCTTGATCGATGAGGGAGCAAACTTCAATGTCTTAACGCACAAGCATTGGATCCAACTTGGCAAACCACTACTTCAACCTACAATGGCCAAATTAAGCCCATATGGGGCTCAATCTTATGCACTTCTCGGCAAGTGCAAGGTCGCCATTTCTATCGAGTGTGAGACTGTTCCAATGCTATTTTACGTGTTGTCGAGTGCTACGGACGCAAGCATGGAGTCATTGCTCGGGAAAACCTTCAAAAAGCAGACTCACTGCAATGTTGATTATGAGTCACATCGCATCCAGCTAGCAATCGGCAATGTGCGCATTGTCATAGCCTTCAGCAAAGGGCTGCGTAACACCATCACCGTCCGCAGGGCCACTGATAGAAACATTCGTAGGCAAGATTAAGGAGGGGGGTAGTGCGTATCTGCCGCTCCCCAATTTCCATAAACCGTAGACCGCAGCAACCAACGTAAAGGCCCAACAGCCTCGCTTTCAATGGGTGCCTAAACAGCGTCGAGAACCGCCTAGGACTAGACGCGCCTGTCTGCATAAGACCCACAACTCTAAACCTAGGAGGCCAAAACGCAATCATCAGAAGCGCCACGTGATTAAGTAAATATGGGTCCCTAAAACCCTCTTGCGTGCGCAAGGCTACTATGAGGAAAATGCCTCACTATGGATCCCTAAGGCCCCTACGGCCAAAAGCACTAGTCCTACGCCACCCTCAAGCTTGATTAGCCCACGTCCCCCAACACCTCAAGACCATAGGCTGCAGTGCTCTCTAGAGCCCCAGCCATCCGATTCGTCTACGCTTCGGCCCAAGGGAGTCGTACAAACCTATCAGCCCAAGCAACAGCCACCGCCACAAGTGGCATCATCCGACCAAGTCAATCCGACTCTCCGCCGCAAAGCTGACTGCGGCAGCCCAACCGCCACTGTGACTAACCCTAACCGGCCCACCTTACAAACATCCCAATTGCAGGCCCAAGGAGACTCCCAACTGCAACTATGTACTGTCAGAGCCTCTAGTTCTAGCAAACCTCAACCACTTATCGGCCTTACGCCCTCCTATGAATGGAAGTCATTTCTAGTGCTAGCCGCTGACCTTGCGAAGGACACTGGAGATGATGTGGTGGACTGCATCAAACGGCTCGATGCCACCTTTGTGTCGCTAGCCCTTAGCTATGACCGCTTGGACTTGGGTCTAATAGCGGAACCCTTTGCAACAGAATTGCACAATATGCCTTGCTCTTGGGAGACTTTTGAATTCGCCTTTGTACAGGCTTCTCGCTCTGCTGCTGAGTTGCTCGGTAGTGAGGTCTCCAAAGAGCAAGCCATTAAGTAATGCCTCATCACGTCATATGATCCACGGACCACTTTTGCTATCACTAACCAAGAGATCGCAAGGTTATCCCACCTTACTGATACTAGATCACCCTTCTTGAGGCAGTGGTATGCTCTTAGGTTGCAATGGGAGGTTGACGGATGTTGCATAATGACCAACGCCGAACAACATCGAGCCATCAAAATGACAGAGTATGATCCCACCTACGTCGTGCCTACCTCGTATAGAGTGTTAACCACTCTTCGGGGCCGACCCATGGACGAGCATATCACGGGGCATCCCTATCTTGACTGCTTCTTAACAGAGGAAGAGCTCCACATGGCAAGTCGAGTTGACTCTGGTGACTTCCTCACAGATGTCCTCACATACATCATACACGTAGGGATTCGACCCTTTGATCTGGACCGCGCCGCTCAACTAGAATATAACCCCAACTTCTACGGTTGGATCTTGCACAAATAGAGCGACGCCCTTTATGCTGAAAGCCCTTAACCTCTCAACCTCCAATCCTGGGACGGATTCTTCTTGTTCCAAGGGGGAAGGGGTAATAAGGTGGAATGTAAAAAATAAACAAAATGGAATCTAAAAAGTAAACCAAGTATGAAATGTCAGTTAAATTTGAAAAGCAAGGGTAAGATGTAATGGTAAAAGTCTGGGAGACTATGTTCAATAAAATCTGCTATGCTTTTATTCTTCCAGCAAATTAGTTGTTAAAAGCACTAAAAGTGAAAATGGTTGTAGGTGGCGATCATGGCAACCCAGGACAAAGCGCGCAAGCTCCCCTTCTCGGAGGGGGAACAAGTAAAGTATGGCCTCACGGTTGAAACGAGAGCCTTCAACTAGTTATTCCACCACGTCTTTGACCTTGAAGACATGGCCATCGAAGAGCCGGTGGTACGCCAAATCATAATGCAGTGCCACTTGCAGAAGTATCTGGACGCAGTGGGCCGGAGGGTGGATTACACCCAGTGCGTTGATTTCTTGTGCACCTTCAATAGAAATAGAGGCACCATCATGGTGCGCGACAATGAAGCCACTAGACAGGTGCAAATTGAGCTGACCCCCGAGTTGGTGGAAAGGGCACTAGGGCTGCCAAATAAGGTGAAAAGGAAGCCGAAAAGAGACATCTACTCCATGTTGGGGATGGACAAAGTGAAGGTCCACACCAATGACGGAATTAGCTTGGTAGACATCCCCAACCCAAAAATTTAGTTGCAGGCAAAGATGGTGCACGTCTTGTTTTCAAGCCAAAGGTACAACAGCATAATGACCCGAATCAATGTACCTCTGTTTGACAGCATTGCGGCGCAATCGCTGGACGAGGTGAACCTTAATGGGTTTGTGAGGAAGAAAATAGAGGAATCGGCTAAGGCCCTGGCAACAGGAGGAAGAGCCATTGGAGGGGAGTCCCCATCATCCCGATCAACCCGCAAGGCAACCATAGGGTTTGGAGGTGTCCTTACAGCCATCATCCAAGAAGCACTAGGGCAAGGACGAGAAGGAGGAGACAAGAAGGGGGGCGACGAAGGAAGTGATGAATCACCATCACAATCCCCGCCTCACACAGAGGAGCAGCAAAGGTCGTCAGATGAAACCGAGACAGACGCAGACGAAGAGGGAGAATCCCGGAGCACCCCACAGAGGCACGCGGAACAACGAACCAAGGCCCTGCATGGAAAAAGGGAAGAGGAGCGAAAGAAGAAATAAAAGGAAGATCTGGAGAGGGCTCGAAGGGAGTCAGTCAAGGATGAGGAGGTGAGAAAAAATAAGACGGAAGAGGAGCTGGGAAGGAAGGAAAAGGAAGAAATAGAGCTGGCCACCCGTCGCTCTATCGAGGAGCAGCACAAAAGAGACGAGGAAGGCGCAGAGAGCCCATGCCAAACAGAGGCACCTGGTTCCAGTACTAGTGTGCCTGAAATCTCACCCTTGCCCCCTGCAGAAGGAAAAGAAAAAGATCCGATGATGCCAACTCGCCTCCTCTTCATACCTTTCATGCCAGCCACTCCTATCATGACGACACCCCCTGCCACCGCCACCCAAGGTTCCACCCCAAAAGTCGATGAGAGCAACGTGGTCACTTGGCTACAATTCTTAGTGGAATGGGAGCTGGCAAGAGAAGCGGCCGTGGCCACCCCAGCATTAGGAGCCAAAAGGGCAGCCACGGCTGAACTGGAGTCAAGGCCGGAGCTGAAGAGGCAGAAAATAGAAGATGTTGTCACCACCACCACCATGCCCAACCCCCCACCTCCAGTAGGCCAATACGACGAATATGTTGAGGAGCTGCTCTCGCAGTTAGAAAGGACCAGGGAAGAAAGGAGGATAGCCGTGGAGGAGCTGGCAGCAGAACGAGAATCACGAGCCGCTCTCCAGTTGGAGAGAACAAAGCAAATAACGGAATACAAACGGGAGATCGCTGCGCTCAAGGAGGAAGCCAACAATAAGGAGGCAGAGAAATTAAAGGTCTTGAAGGAACGTGACGCTGCTTGGGAAGGAAGGAGAAAAATCTTGATGGAGCGTCCCAATGGGGAGAGGGAGACCAATGCTCACCTTTGGTGCAAGAATGATGAGCTATCTGCAGTCAACCTGGAAGCACAAAGCTAGCTTGACAAGATCAGACGGGAGGCTACAGAGCTGGACCAGTTAAGGGAAGAGCAAGTGCGAAGGATGCAGGTGAAGAACATTAGGAGCAGTCCCGCCTACACCGTGAGCTTGAGGCCCAGCAGCAACAACTCATGGCTATGACCCTCCATCAGGGGGAGAGCCTGGAAGATATGAAAAAAAGAGCAAAAGAATGGGCTGATCACAATGAGGGGAGAATACGGGACTTGGCACGTCGGCTAGCCAAAGCCGAAGGAGACAGGGTGCTGGCTGAGAATTAGGCAAAGGCGGCCCAACTCTCCATGATAGCCCAGCAACACACCTTCCTCAATACATTGCTCCACTCCACCAGACCAGAAGGAAATGAAGCCAATGATCAGTTGCAAAAGAAATTAACCATTGCACGTAGAGCGCTAACAGCAGGCCTGCACGTGCCGTTGCAGCTAGGAGGCCCGTCGCAGAGCCTAGAGGAGCAAAGAAGATATCTTACACAGGTAGGCCTGACGGTGCAGGAAATAGATGAACTCGGTTTCACAGAGGCGAAGGCACAAGAATATGAGCAAGCAGAAGGGGGTGAACCAGAGTTCGATCTGGGACCTCAGGAGGAGGAATACGTCCCACCACCCCCTCATCCACAACAAGTAGAAGTGCAGCCCCCTGATACGTCTACTGAGAGAAGAGCAGCCTAGGCCAACCGCAGGAAAGAGATGGTAGAGAAGGCAAGGAAAAAGCTGAATGTTAGACCTATTCCAAGACAGCCTGCCCCTCTCCTACCGCATCTCAAGATCCCCCTGCTGAATTCCATGCCGAATTGATTATCTGGTAACAGCAGGAATATAACCGCGACCCCTTCGACTTGAGCTTTGAGTTTCCCGCTGCCTTGAACAGAGTGCTGCCCATTCAACTTGTAAATGACGTCATCGATATGGGTGCAAGGCGCAAGGCAAAGTGGTTAGTGGAGCGCAAGGTCCACCCAACTGATTGGGGAGCTGAGGACCGCGAATTTTGGCAGGATAAAGTCCTCCAGGTGCCTAGATCGGTGGAAGGCTATAATTGCCAACCCACCTGGAGAAGACACATTTTTGACATCAACCTTGATGTGCGGATGGCATTTTGCAACACCCTCCCTTATGAGAGAAACGACCCTACTTTCATGCCGTATCCTCGAAGGGTAGGGGTGACTTTAATCCGTCCATCCACGGCAGGTTCGACTTTCCCATTATCTATAACACCAATAGCACCTCCCATAGGGACGGCCTTCTCTTCACCCTCCCCGATTTGTATAGCTCTATAGATAGATTTCTTAGCGAGTTCACCTCCTGTCCTGACCCCGCCTTCATAACCACTTGTAATTATCTTAGACTAATTAGGATCCTAGTCCACCAAGACCCCGCACCTCAAGAATGCCACCTCCCACCCCTCTATTTCGATCCCAATGCCATAGATAGCAGCACCATGACTCCCCTCATGATGCGCGCTTCTCTTTTGCCATCTTTCTGTGTTGCATTGCTCGAAGATATGAGCGATAGCAAATTCACCCAGTGCAACCACCCCTTCGTTTCTACCACCACTCTCAAAACTTGCCTCAACCTCAAGGGCTACTTGTTGAATCGAAGATTCCTTAACAAGGCCTCCTGCCCTCTGCCATCCCCTACTTGCCATTCAGATGACGAGGAGTAAACTCCCATCATGCCCTTGTATCGCTTGTCTCCATGTATACGCCTCTTTATGTTATTTAAAAAGAAGAAGAAGAAGAAGAAAGAAGCACCACAATCACTGCACCTAGGGTTCTCCTTAGCCCCCTCCCCACTTCACACTTAGGGGACATCAAGGGCAAGACTTTCAGACCTGTCACCCTAAGACTTGCACCGCACCTCCAACGAAGCACGAACTGGGTCCTCAAGTGTGGGACGTTACCAAGGGCTTGCCCAAGGTTAGACCCATCTCCCAGTTCCACTACCACAACGCGAGACAGACATACCCCTTAGGGAGTACACAACCTTTCTTGCAGATTTGGTTCGAGTTTCAAGAAATGGCTACCCGCGGAAGAGGATCTCCCACGGCATCTTTTAATGATCAAAACTTCTTTTCATGTGCCGGCATCCAGCCATGTGCCTGCTGATGGCTACCTTGATTGAACCAAGTCAAGGTAGAACTGCCATTGGCATAGATCTTAGAACATGATCGTCCAATGATCCATGCCCAATGCCTCAAGATCTACGGATTGCTTATTGATTCCACAAGCCTGAAGACCTTCAACTAAAAGACAAGGATCTTTAATCAAAGCCACGTATTTTCAAGGCAAACAGCGTTCGGGGGGTTTCTCCAGAATAAATCCCTCCAATACCATCCTCTTAAGGGATTGCTTATTGCTTCAAGCATTTCGGATACTCAAAAAACGACCGGCTACATAAGGGGCGCCACAACAGTGTGAAAGATGTCGAGTATCTTCATGGAGCCTAAAGCACGCCGAAATCTTTCCTGGTCATCATCCTTAAACTCCATCACCTATCATTCACCCAACCACCTTGGAAGCAGTGTCACCCACCTCCTTGTTCCACCTAGCAGCCGACCTAACTAGCCACTACATCCCACCGCAGTGCCATGGGACTGGCACTTGGCTAGGAGGGGGGTAATGTTACGTGTGTCCCGCATCACAGAGGAGTGGAAAATTGAAAAAAAAGAGGAAATAGCAAAAAAGGCGCAGGATAAAAGCAGAAAAAGGTGCCTTGACCGGTAACTAGTCCCTGAAAAATTTAAATGTTCAGGCATGACCCTCAGAAAGCCTCAGTGTCAGCCCGAGACAACAAAATAGAAAAAGAGCACACCATTAAAATGCGGGAGCACCCCAGATCTTTGTAAAAGAGTGCCCGGCTCGCTCCTGTGCAAAGTGTACGCATTGGTTGGGAATATGATAGATTAGAATGGTGGGAAATGGGAAAAAGGGCCTAGGCTACGGCCGGCCATGTAAAAGAGGGAAAAGGGGATGACTGCCCAAAAAGGATTTAGGGCTTTGTATATAAAGTTGAAAAGTGAATGAGAAGCTCATTCTTTGGTGTGTGGCAAAAAGAGTCTTCTTCTTCCTCTCTTCTTCTCTCCTTCTTGCTTGTGTGTGCTCTTGAGAGAGGGAGTGTGAGAGTGTGAGGGAGTGAGTGTGTGTGAGAGTGAGGGATCAAGAGGGTGAAGCTCTTCACCATCTCCTCTTCTCTTCTTCTCTTCTCTTCTCTTCTCTTCTCTTGCGCACACGGCTATGGAGGATGGAGCTTGGAGATGGAGGAGGCTTGAGCTAGCATCAAGAATTGTGGAGCTACTGGAGTGCAAGAGAGAGGAGGGTACTCGATTGAGCATCAAGGTAAGCTCTCTACACTCGTAGGATCGACAGCGCGTCGGCTAGGTGAGAGATAGCCATTAGAGCTTGCTTGGAACGCTTGAAACAATAAGCAGTCCGTCGGTCTTGGCGGTCGAGCGAAAGCTCCCACACTACTTAAAATCGTACTGATTGCAGCTGCCGCCTTCGATGAAGTCTATTTTCCCCTGAAATTCAAAAATTTTGGCTATTTTAAAGCACTTCTTGGCATAAAAAATAATTTGTCACGTAGCATAGTACTTGCTAAGTCGTGTTAAAATTGAAGAGATTAATGTTATGCAACCCAAAGATAGTAATGGGGATTATATCCTTGTAGCAGCTTCATCTAGTTCTTTGTAGATGACAGAGATACACTTTATGTATGTACAATGTTGGCTCTTAGACTCAGGTGCATCCTCTCATGTGACACCTTGTCGAGAGTGGTTTCATTCATACCATTTTGTTTTGGGTTTTGTGCACTTGGGTGATGATAGGTCCCTTGAGATTATCAGCATTGGTGATGTTAGTAGGTTTTAGTTTCCTTTTGGCAGCAGTTTTGTTATACACAATGTACGTCATGTACCTGCATTGAGACGTAGTCTCATGTTCACTGGACAGCTTAATGATGTAGGATATTATGTATCTTTTGGAGACTCTGCATGGAAGATTACTCATGGGAGGCTTGTGCTTGTGAAAGGTGCCAAGGCTAGCATCCTCTATCCCTTAGTTGTTTCTGGATATACAGTTGATCATGCTTTGTTTGTGGGGTTTTTATCTCATGTATCACTTTGACATGCCTATTTGGGACACATGTCCATTAAGGGCATTGAATGATGAATTGACTAGGTGTTTTTTGTTGTTTTTTGTTATTTTTAAAGGCTGGATGGTTGATTTTTGATAGATTTTGAGTGATGATTAGTTTCTTTGGAAGTGTTTTGGATGAGATTGATTATATTTTGGAAGTTCATGATGATTCTCAATAGAAATATGAGGCTCTGTGATGTTCTGATAAGTTCTATTGAGGTTTTGATTGGTTCTATTTAGCTCCTATTTTGTTTTGATTTTCTTTTGTATGAAGCATGGATTAATGATTGATGGAAGTTGATATTGTTTGAAAGCTCATTGAATGGTTTTTTTATAGTTTGGAATGGTTTTAGTATCAGTTATGTGGTTTTGATGCTTTGTGTTGACATTCTGTGAAATCTTATGTGAGCTTCTGTAAACCTTTTGTAGATCTTCTGTATGTGTTTTGTAGATCTTCTGGGAAGTTTTCTAGCCTTGGAAAGAGGTGAATGTAAGTTCAAAAGAGCTCAAGGAAGTGGAAGAAGCAGCTGCTGAAGACTCAAGAGAAGACTGGAGTAAAGTGACAGTGATGAGCTATGAAGAGTCATTGTAGTGGCTCGGGTGACCTTTGATATTAAACACACATTTTGGAAGGGGTATCCACAACCAAAGAAGGATTGTTATGAGTTATTATTGAGTATTGTAGTGAGGTTTGATGTACTATTGAGAGTGTATTAGTGTGAGAGAGATCATATGCAAAAGATAGTCAATTCTATGCAAGACATCATATCTATCTATGAGAGATTGAGAGAGAAAACTTTGAAGATGAATACTATGTGATTATTTCCATTCAAAGTGGTGTTTCTCTTGTGTTCTCCTTGTCTACCAATTAAAAATATGAATAATATGAAGAGCAATATCAATTTAATTGAAGATAAAACCGTGGGAGAATTGTTTTCATGATGGTACGTGAAGATTTCTTGCTAGTGGTGTTCTTTTCCTTGTTGTGTTTCTCTAAAGAATGAAACAAAAGCTTGTTGATGTTACAAGATAGATTTTCTTGTAGTAGAAACCCCTATTCCTTGGTGTCTCTCTTGGGGCTACGTGTTTTTGGTGCGCACTAGGGAAAATTGCAAAAGACTCTGTCCAAGCCCAGCTCTAGTGAAGAACAACGCTGCTAATAACTAGTCCAAGGTTCAAGAGCTTGTCTCCAATTTGGTGGAATTGGAGGTTGCCGCCATCACGTGTGCGAAGAAGAAGGAACCACTTGTCCCGAAAGAAAACAATCCTCTTGCCAAAATAGTGAAGTTCAGTCCTCCAATAGAAAACCAGAACATAAGAGTACAGTACAAAGCACTACAATGCCACAGAGAGTCACAGAGATAGTCCCAGAGACGGGACCAGAAGTCCATGAAATAGAGGATACAAAAGTATCTCCTCATAAAGAAGAAGCGCAGATGTTGCCGCTCCTAGAAGAGAAAGGGAAGATAAAAGTGGGAGTCGTCCCATTTTCCAACCGATTGAAAAAGCCAGTGGATTCTATCAAAGAGTATGATTTGGTCAAAGACCTAGACACTTTTAAACCAAATTTAACATTCCGACAGTTGTTGATGTTGTCTCCTAGCTGTTGAAAGAAATTCAAAAGCATACTAACTAGAAGAAGAGGCCTAAGAATTGTTCCCTCCGTGGTGACCAAGTCAACAGAGCCTCAGAACCCATGAAGGAAGTAGATGTGGCTAATGCCTTCTTGGATCCTGGAACCCCAGAGATTGGCGTATGGATTGAAGGGTCTTTTATTTCAGATGCATTAATTGATGGAGGCTTGTCAGTAAACATAATGACGGATGTGACATTGAAGGATCTAGGCTTGCAAGGATTGCAGCCTACGCATTGGCTTATCAGATTGGCAGAACAAAGTAGAATCAAATCATTGGGCATTCTCCCATACGTAAAGACAACCTTTGCAGGAAGAGACTATTGGTGGCTGACATATCTGGTGGTCAAACCAAATTCCTACGGGACCTCATACCCTTTGTTGTTGGGAAGACCTTGGCTTTTTGAAGCAAGAGCAAAGACAGATTGGTTCTAACCCTAGGCAGAGGACCGAGTAAAGTAGTATTGAAGTTGTATGGATTGCAAAAAGGAAACGGACCCACATCCATCAAAGTTGTAATAGACTCCTCCAATGAAGCAACATATGGTAAATTAGGAGATGAAGAGGCCATCAAATAGATCCTCCCCAAGAAAGCAGAGGCATAGTCCCTAATAGTGGGCACTGTAAGCCAACTCCCAAAAGATGCAAAGTCCTTGTCAATGGGAGAATACCTTCTGCCTGAGCTAGGAACGACTTCTGAAATCACTACTGACAGTGAGATAGAAGCATGGATGCATTGCTCTCCCTATTACATGGCCATAGCAGAGTCAGAGACAGAGGTAGAAGGCAAAGTAGATAACTTGTTCTTCTCTTACAGAGCTCCTATAGAGGTAGAGTTAGAGCGCCTGAAGAGGATGATGATGAACCTGAAGAAGAAGATTACAAAGGCAAGACAGAAGAATCTATTCCATCCGAAGAAGGCATGGATGAAGAGGGAGTTCTAAAAGCCTCAGAAGTAGAATATCCATTTATGTTCGATAGAATGATTGTGGTACCCTTTGGATTGATTAATGAGTCACGTCATGAGCAAAGCCTTTATAAGAAATGGACTAGGAAGAATAGGCCTTTCTTTAGCAATGGCTCTTGTTGTCCAAAGTTACATTTCCTTAAAGAAGATGATGACAATGCACCTTACCAACAGCTCCTAGCCCTGCAACTCAAATAGAACATAGAAAGTTCATGTTATATGATGTTCTTAGATGCATACTCAAAAGATGAATCCTCGAACGAAGAAGTAACTCATCCCCAACCCAAACTCGAAAACCTCAATGATACCCTTTCAGCCTCCCAAAGAGCGAGCTAAGTCTCCATTAAAAGAAAATAGTAGTTCCAGTGCATCATCCAAAGAAGATACCACCCCCTTGAAGGAGTCAGGTCTGTACCTAGAAGCAGTCAGTGGAACCTTCATCCGCGAAATGGAAGGTGAAAGGCAGTTAACCTTTGTGGATGCATATGGCACTGAATACCACTTGAAGGTGGATAGTAGCTTGCCAGAAGAGGAGTTGTCGATCTTGTATAACTTATTGAAAGAGAATTTAGACGTGTTTGCATGGTCCTATAAAGACCTGAAAGGGATCGGTCCCATATGTTAGCATCACATTGACTTGGAGCCTGATGCTAAGCCAGTATGACAATGATAGAGACGCATGAATCCAAATTACTCCACCTTGGTGAAAGCAGAGCTACTAAAGCTTTTGGAAGCCGAGTTCATCTATCCAGTGGCTAATAGTGAATGGGTTTCACCATCGTGGTCATACCCAAGAAGAATGGGAAGCTTTGCATATGTGTGGATTTCCGCAAATTGAATTCCAAAACCAAGAAATCCATTTAAATTGTACCTTTTTCCTTTTTACCGTCCCCTAGTCTGAGCAACAGATTGAAAGTTATTAATTTTTGAAGCAATTCTCGCACATTGGACGTTTTTCCATGTGAATGCTCCTTTATTATTTCAAAACACTGATATGATGTAACAACCCTATCCTACACCTTCCTTGTGATAGTTTTTCTTTTTACGCCCTATCATTTTGACGTACAGCTTGTCCGTTATTGATTTTTGCGGGTTTTTGTGTCTTTTTCATATATATTTTCATCATTTTTCCATGTGAACCTTCCCTATTCTCCTTGGAATTCAATTCTAAGTGGATAGCCTTGACCGTCCTACCTTCCTGCCTATTTCTACTTTTTCCATTGTCTAATTCTGACTTATGGATTTTTGGTTATTAATTTTAATAGATGTTTTCAAGCTTCGTTCTATAGTTTTTCCCATGTAAATGCCTCCTAACCCCATCGGAACTGAGTCCTAATGTGCAAGACATGAAGATCATTTGTGTTCTGACATTTCTCCTTTTGATTGCCCTCCATTCCAGTGGCCAGATAATTAACTATTAATTTCCAAATCCCTTTTTGAGTATGATTATTGGGTTTTTCCCATGTGAACGCATCTTATCTTGATGGGAATTGTGTTTTGACGTGATAGGATTGTCGGGCATGTTCTTCGACACATTTATCATTGTTCTTGCACTTCGTTCTGACAAACAGATTCTCCAATATTAATTCCTGCATGCATTTTCGGGCTTGATTTTTTCCTTTTTTCCACGTGAACGCCCTGCATTCTCCCTGGACACCTTGTTGTATTTTCCCACTTTGTTCCTCCTGCCGTTTGGCACATTTTCTATTTTTATGTCATTTCATTCTGATGCACGGTATGCGTTTTATTAAATTTTTTTGTGTTTTTATGTGTGTACGCGCCTCTCGCGTTGCGGGTGAACATCTATGCTTTTCAATTTACACGTCTTGTGATGTGTCCGTCGCACCCTTTGCCCCTGTGATGGTGTCCTGCGGCCGTCTACGGGTCCCACCATTGCAAATGTTTTTACCCCTTCCCTACACTTGTGCACGAGACGAGGGGGGCTATCTTTGAGTTTTCTTTTTTTAAAACAAACAATTAAATACTGATTGTTTTTTATTTTTTAAATTTAAAAAATAATACCCTCCCCCCTCCTGAACGGTTCCCTCCTCCCCCTCCTTCCCTCCTCTCTTCTCTCTCTTCCTTCCTTTCTTCTTTCTTTCTTTCTCTCTCTCTCTCTCTCTCTCTCTCTCTCTCTCCTCCCCCTCCCTCTCTCTCCCCGACAGCTTGCAGCGTTTCCTCTCACCCTCTCTTCCTCCCCCTTGCCATAGCCACCTCCCCTCTTTTTCCTCCCTACCCTCCCTCCCTTCCCTCCTCGTGCCGCCTGTTCCTCCTCCTCTACGACTGCACTCGTCGCCTTCGACAGTGCTTGCGCAGCGCCTCCTTCCTCCTCCTCTATGCCGCCACGCCCTTTTGTCGCCGCTTGCTTTTGCACCCTCCTCCTCCTCCCCTTCCTCCACTTCCATCACCACTCCTCCTCCTCCTCCTCGTCCTTCCCTCCCTCCTCCCCTCTACCCTACCCTCTTCCCCCTTAGCCCCCTTTCACCCCCCACGCTACCCTCCTCCCCCTTAGTCCCCCTTAGCTCCCCTTAGCCCCCCTACACACCCATCCCTCGCCACCCCCGCCGACTCCCTATCTCAGCCCCTATTCCCACAGTCCACCCCCCGCCTTCATCTAAATTGGAACAAAAACAAACACACCATCCCCTTGCGTGCTCGTGTTCGCGTGCGGGAACCTTGGTCTTGTGGGTTTTCGGCCTTGTTCTCACGCTACAGCAATTTCTGCGTGTCTTGTTGCAACTGTTTGTGTGCATGACTATCACTAGTGTTTCCTTCATGTTTGTAGCTACCGTTCCTATGTAGTTTGTGTCTCCTAGATCGTGTTCATGACTTGCTTGTGAGTTGTTTAGCGGCTATTCACGCGTGTAGACGCACATGTCCCCTTGTTCGTGCGGTGGTGTAGACGTTAGCAGCCGTTCATGCGTCATAGCCATTTCTATTTAGTTCATATGTGCTAGCAACTGTTCACATGTAATTTTCAAACCTGAACCCATTAAAAAATCCATAAAAAACACCAAAAACCATAAAACAAGTAAAAAAAAGAAAGCATAAAAAATCTATTTAAAAAAAGCACAAAAATAGGTGAAAAATTCTTAATCAAGTGCTGATTTTTGGAATCAATTTTTGTTGTTGAATACACATGAATAATGATAGAAAATATTATAAAAAAGTAAAAATTCTTTCATAATTCATAAAAATTCAAAATAAAATAAAATAAAAATAAAAATCAATAAAATTTGGAAAAAAATCAAAAAAATCCCCAAAAAGTTCCACACACTTTTGCACACGTTTTTCAATATTTCATGAGCTCGCATTATCTATATAAATGCCAAACTCATTTAAAGAAAAAAAAACCAATAAAACACCACACAAACAAACAAACAAAAACGAAAACCTCGAATCCAATACCTAATTCATTCACACTCATTTTTGAAATTTCACACATTACTTAAAAAACAAAACTATTCGAACATAAACCATCTAATGCTTCCATACATAAACTTAAAAAAAAAAGAAAAAAAAAGAAAAACAAATAACCACACACACCCCAACATCATTAAACCAACCAAAAATAAAGCTCACAAAACCCATTTACATTTTGAAACCCTCATTTATCTTTTAAAGAGAGAGAGAGAGAGAGAGAGAGAGAGAGAGAGAGAGAGAGAGAGAGAGAGAGAGAGAGAGAGAGAGAGAGAGAGAGAGAGAGAGAGAGAGAGAGAGAGAGAGAGAGAGAGAGAGAGAGAGAGAGAGAGAGAGAGAGAGAGAGAGAGAGAGAGAGAGAGAGAGAAAACAAACAACCACCACAAACACACAACCTAAAAACCAACCTTATCTACATTTTTGACCCTTCCACCACCCATCTCCACAATAAATAAAAAAACAAAACATAAACACTAAACTCAAACAAAACCAAACACACAACTTTAATGTTAAACGAAACACCCCACCCAAAATCCTATTAAATGGTCGATAAATCTTAAAATAGACCCATAGAATTTTTCCAATCCCCCTTCCCTAACGATGTGATCATCCACATTGCACAAGTCCACCATCTTTTTCTTTGGTGCATCATGGTATTTGTCTTTTGGTTTGTATTTGATAGGAGGCAGACTGTTTCCTAGTCGCCTTGCTGTTACTACTTGTGGATTTTTAAAATATTTTGTGTGGATTCTTTGGACACGGAGTACGTTTTAGACCTTGCGGATGTCCATCCATAGCTAGTTCATGCCTCCAACAATGTGTGAATTGTATGCACGAAGATTTTATTTGCTATATTGACTTGGTGTCACCACCTCCTTCCTTTTGGGTCAAATATTATTAGCATAGATTTTCCTTATACATATCCTTAAGCAATGTGGATTTGGAACCTCCAGAGGATGGATGGTCAAATATCTGTTCTGCAGATTTGTTGAGAGCTATTTTTGATAGATTCATGGATGAGCTGGTTTCCTATGAAGTTCAGTTATTATGTTTTATGTATCTTACAGGCCATTTGTAGATCCCTAATCAGGAAGATCTAAATGTTTATGTGGGGGATGTGATCTTGCAAGCTGTTATGTACGTGCACTCAGTGGAGCTTTTGCTAGCAGAGAGTTTGAAGACTTATCATGAACATACATCTTGGTGTAAAGGACATGCTTGGCATGCACTTTTGGAGATTGTCGCTTTGGAACCTCGTCGTCTCAATAGTGTATTCCATAAATCTGATATCCAGCCTTTACAATCTTAGTAATTGAGCTATCTTGCTGATCATCCATTATTTACTGATTCCTTTTTCTAGGATCTTCATTTTCGTTGTTCTTTCTATTTTTTTGATCCTGCAAATCTTTTGTCTTATTCTCTCATATCTTATCGTTTTCCTTTATATGTTTCTCTTCTTTCATCTAAACCTAATACAATTCCTCTTTTATCTTTTACCCCTTCTAGGTCGCCTCACACTCTTGTGTTTACCATTTGTCCTTTTATTGTTGATCCCATGATATCTCCTACCTCTTTTGAACCTCTTCCTACCATTCCTATTCCTTCTGTTTTTTTGGCATATTCCCTTCAAACCTTTTTGATGTATTCTCCATCTTTTCCACCTTCCTTATACTTCATTTACTCTCATTCTATGACTTATCTTATCCTTTGTTACAATCTTCTCCTCTGATTCCATTGCCCTCTCCATTTGATTACATTAACCTTCCTCCCCAGACAGTGCTGAATACACCTAGCTATGATCATGACGTTCTTCATCGATGACAATGGATGCTGCATGATTCTATGACACGACCAGTGTTTAACTAACCTTTTATTCCAAGATCTTGGGATATGTCTGTGGCATGTTCGAATTCTTATCTTCATTTTGACAGAGTATATGTTATTTCTAAGGATATCACTATTCATCTTGTAGCTCAATTTTGCTGGTACCTTGCCTTTATGCATCATCAATCTCATTTGAATACTTGAGGGAGTATCCCCCAGCTAATCATAGATTCAAATGTGGATGTAGCTGTTGCTTAAATGGATGTATTGTAGTACTTTGCACAAGTCTTCCCCACCAGGTTTATCATCTTACTAGAAAGGATGTATTGTCTTTAGTTCCTCCAAAATGTACCGCAATACTTTATAGATGAGAACAAAGCCTTGGAACGTCTTAAACCGAGTATGCAATTTAAGAAGAAACATCTTCATCCTACTTAGCAGAAGAGGGTTTTCATGATTGTATCATCTTATTTCCAAACGAAAATCTTTTCATTTTCTCTCCACTTTTGGGAGCATATACCATTTAAACTACCTAGTTTTGTGTCAAGTGTATGTGTATGTGTATGTATTATTTTTCTCTCAAGTGGAGTTGAAGATGAAGATGGACCTGATCATGAAGTTGATTGATGGGATGGATGGACATAAGAAACTTCTTGTATCCTTTATCAGTTTGTTTTTTTTTGTTGATTTTAAGAAGTGTTAATGGATAAAGGATTTTCCTTTCGTTGTATTATTTATCAGAGATATAGGTCATAAGTTGGGATCAATGATATGAGCTCTTGAATGAACTTGTATATCCTTTTTCTTAGGTCGTGAGGAAGCTCCCTTATAGTGTGGGGATATGTTGAATGCTGAAATGACTAGATTTTTTGGTTGATTTTTGTTGTTTTTAAGGCCTGAATGGTTGATTTTTGATAAATTTTGAATGATAATTAGTTATTTTGGAAGTGTTTGAGAGTATTTTGGATGATATTGATTATGTTTTGGAAGCTCATGATGATTCTCAATAGAAATATGAGGCTCTGTGATGTTCTGATAGGTTCTGTGAGGTTTTGATTGGTTCTATTTAGCTTTTGTTTTGTTCTAATTTTCTTTTGTATGAAGCATGAGTTAATGATTGATGGAAGTTGATATTGTTTGAAAGCTCATTGAATGGTTTTTTGATAGTTTGGAATGGTTTTAGTATGAGTTATGTGGTTTTGATGCTTTTTGTTGACCTTCTGTGAAACCTTTTGTGAAATCTTATGTTGATCTTCTGTGAGCTTCTGTAAACCTTCTACAGATCTTTTGTATGTGTTTTGTGGAATGTATGTGTGATTTTGGGAAAGTTTTCTAGCCTTGAAAAGAGGTGAATGTAAGTTCAAAAGAGCTCAAGAAACTGGAAGAAGCAGTTGCTGAAGACTCAAGAGAAGATTGGAGTGAAGTGACAATGATGAGCTATGAAGAGTCACTATAGTGGCTCTGGTGACCTTTCATATTAGGCACACCTTTTGGAAGGGGCATCCACGACCAAAGAAGGATTATTATGAGTGATTATTGAGTATTGTAGTGAGGTTTTGATGTAATATTGAGAGTGTATTAGTGTGAGACAGATCATATGTAAAAGATAGTCAATTCTATGCAAAACAATATATCTATCTATGAGAGATTGAGAGAGAGAACTATGAAGACATTGAAGATGAATACTACGTGATTATTTCCATTCAAAGTGGTGTTTCTCTTGTGTTCTCTTTGTCTACCAATTAAAAATATGAAGAATATGAATAGCGATATTAATTTTATTGAAGATAAAACCATGGGAGAATTGTTTCTATGATGGTACATGAAGATTCCTTGCTAGTGGTGTTCTTTTCCTTGTTGTGTTTCTCTAAAGAATGAAACAAAAGCTTGTTGATGTTACAAGATAGATTTTATTGTAGTAGAAACCCCTTTTCCTTGGTGTCTCTCTTGGGGGCCCAAAGGGAATGAAAATTCTTTCTGGTTTGCAGTACTTACTGCCCCTTGATTATTCTCATTTGATTCTTGTGATCATTGTCTTTATCGCAGGCAGACTAGGTCTACACATAATAAGTTTGGTATGTCACACATGAGTGAGCCCTTGGCTTTGGTTCATTCTGATGCCTGTGGGCCTAGGCCTTGTTAGTCTATGGGTGGTGCGAATTAGTTTGTTACTTTCATAGATGACTTTTCACATAAAGTATGGGCTTATCCCATAAAACAGAAGTCTGATGTATTGGCAGGTTTTTAGAGATGGCTTGCTTTGGTAGAAAACTAGTTTGGGCATAGGCTGAAATGCCTAAGGATAGATGCCTAAAGATAGATAACGGGGGTGAGTATGTCTCACATGCTTTTGAGCAGTTATGTGATGAGAGGGGTATTAAGCATCAATTTGATCGCCCCCTACACCCCTCCCCAGAATGGTAGGGCTGAGCGGATGAATAGGACCATCCAGGAAAGGGTTCACAGTATGCTTAGCCATGCAAGCCTACCCCAACACTTTTGGGCTAAGCAATTACGAGCGATTGTCATGTATATCATTAATAGATTTCCATGCAATGCCATTGATTTCCAGGTTACAGAGGAGGTATGGACAGGAAAGCCTTCCTCTTATGCACATTTACGTGTCTTTGGATGTGAGGAAATTTTCCATCTGCCCAAGGAAAAACGTAACAAGCTGGATCCTAAGAGCATTAAATGCATATTCCTTGGCTATGGTGATGCAGGGGAGATAGGTTACCTTCTATGGGATCCACATGCGCGGAAAGTCATCCGCAGCCATAATATAGTCTTCCATGAAGACAAGATGCATAGGTAGCCTGAGAAGATAGTGGAGATACACATGGTTATATTTCAGGAGGAGCCATGAGCTCCCATACAACTAGTTGGATAGCCTATAACAGTAGCAGGTACTCATGACTAGGGTATTGGACAGAATGTTGAGCAGGCAACAAAGCTTGCATTTCAATTTTCTACTAAAGATAGATGCTCCCCTGACAGATTTTAGCCCTCGATGCATTATGTATTGGTTACAGATGCAGGAGAGCCTTTCACTTATGATGAGTCTATGTGCAGGGATGACAGTCACTCCTAGGAGAGGGCTATGCAGTCTGAGATAGACTCCTTGCATAAGAATGAGACTTGGGATTTGGTTTCCTTGCCTAGTGATAAGAAGGCTCTGCCATGAAAATGGGTGTACAAGTTGAAGAGTACCCCTAGACACCCCAAGCCAGCTTATAAGACAAGACTATTGCTAAGGGTTTTAAACAGGAGCATGGAGTAGAGTTTGATGAAGTTTTTTCTCATTTGGTTAAGATGACCTCTCAGTTTGGCCTTAATCACGCAGCTTGACTTGGACTTCTATCAGATGGATGTCAAGATGACATTTTTACATGGGGATTTGCATGATGAGATTTACATGGAGAAGCCTAAGGGCTTTGCAAAGCCTGGCAAGGAGCACCTAGTGTATAGGTTTAAGGAAAGTCTTTCTGGCTTGAAGCAGGCACCTAGGGAATGGCACCATAAGTTTGATGCTTTTATGTAGCCACATGGCTACAATTGCAGTGCTATGGATTTGTGCTTGTACACAAAGAAAGCCCGTGATGGATCTTTTCTTATTTTGGTACTCTATGTGGATGATATGCTATTTAGCAGGGAAAGGTAATGAAAAGCTAGATGCTCTTAAGGCTCAGCTCAAGAAGAAATTTGAGATAAAGGATCTAGGACATGCCTCTAACATACTTGGTATGTGCATGTGACAGGCATCAAGGACTCCTTGTCACAGACGGAGTACATTCATAAAGTCCTTGAGTGCTTCCGCATGTAGGACATGAAGCCTCTTGGCTGTCCATTACCTTCTTATGTGAAGGTATCACATGCCGATTGTCCACAGACAATTGTCCGCAGATAGATGAGCAGAGGGCCAAGATTCCCTATGCATCTGCAGTGGGCAGTCTTATGTATGCCATGATAGCCACTCATCTAGATATTGCCTTTGTAGTTGGTGTTGTGACACGCTATATGGCTACACCTGGTAGAAGCATTGGGATGTCATGAAGGGTATCATGAGGTACCTGAAGGGCACTGCAAATACGTGCATATGTTATGGAAGCCAAGGATACATGAGTCATGGGGTACACTGACTGTGATTATGCAGGACATTCAGATAGTAGGAAGTCCACTTCTGTCTATGTATTCACCTATGCCGGAGGTGCTGTCTCTTGTATGTTTAGAGTGCAAAAGTGTACAACTCTTTCCACCACTAAGGCCGAGTATGTTGCAACCACTAAGGCTTGCAAGGAGGCCATATGGTTAGGCCATTTGGTTCATGACCTTGGGATTGATGCTATCCCTACATTGCATTCGGATTCTATGAGTGTTATTTAGTTAGCCAAGGTCCTCCATGCAAAGACGAAACACATTGAGGCGAGGTATTACTTCATATGTGGGGTCGTTGAGGACAAGTATGTTGACCTTTTCAAGATCTTGAATGACTAGAATCTTGTAGATTTTCTCACCAAAAGCCTCTCTACAGAGCGCTTTGCCTTCTTCACAAGAGATTGATGGGCGTGGGATGAGATGATGTCTTTCCTCATCCTAATGTACATGTGTACATGTTGTACTGTCTTTTTTTCTTTTTCTTTTTCACTCCTCAATGGGGCAGATTTGCCTTTAAGTGGGAGGTTGTTGGGGGTAATGGTGCCTTTGCCTAGCCACTCGTGTATTACTACACTAATAGTACCCACACCTGCACATTGTAGGTGGCGAGTGCTCATCACCATCACTTTATTCTTTATTATTTTAGTGACAGATGAATAAAGGGAAAGTTGGTCACACATTGTGATTGTTAGAGTTTCCACATTATGAGTCTCTCTCTCTCTTGCTCTTGCTCTCTCGCCATAGCTCTCTCGTGCAAGCTTCAATCCTTCTCACTTTTCAGTTTCTACCTCCGGAAGCATCCCACCTCCAAAGCTAGTGACATTTATATTCATTGCATAGTTTGCTGGTTAACTCTTGAGACTAAACCACCTAGACTTTACAATTGTAAGGCATTGAAGGAAGGAGAAGCCTTTTATATCGCAAATGTGGGCCCATAACTCACAGATGAAGGATTTGATTTGATATACTCATTGGCCATTTTGGAGGGGGATGAATTTGATGGACAGATGGAAAAGGACAAAGATGATGAGATCAAATCCAAGTAAGGTGGAAATGACCATTTTTGAGAAATTATCAAGCTATCCACGTAGATTTTTGAACTTCTCGGTTCGACACTTTCAAGTAATATTTTAACTTCCGAGTAGGATGGCTATTGCCCTATCAACAAAAGCATGAGTGTCAGCACATCAATCAGGTTATATCTGAAGATCGAAGGCTTCTATTCGAGTCTATTGTATTATCAAAGATGTCCCTGAATCCACAGATGAGTATTAAAGATGGATCTATTACAAATATTAGTCATATTAGCATCTGCGATTGACGTGGGAGATACAATGGGTAATAAAGATGGATCTATCACAAATATTTTTTTCTAAGTCATATTGCAAGGTGGTGGTGACAACGATAGCCTTATCTATGAAGATGATGTCTTGAAGTAATGTTGTGACAAGCATGCTATGAGATACAATCAATATGTCTATTAGAAAGAGGCCTTTCTCATCCTTTGGGGGATCTTAATACTTGGAAGTACCATATCAACATTGCTAAATACGCTTTCAATTTGCCTCTCTTTTCATGCATATCCATGGCATACTACTCTCTCTTGTGTCCAAGCTTTGAAGATCTCTTGAGAATAGATACATTGAGCTTATTCTAAACTATCCTTTGAGTGTATCAAATCAAGAACTCTGTGTATTAGATTTTGTGTTATGATATATTGTGAAGATTGAAATCCTTGTATTCCCACTTTGCCTTATCATGCCCACATATATATTCGATCAAATGCGAAACCTAACCATTCTTTTTACTTCATGTATTTACCTTGAGTTGTGAACTCTTCATTATCTCTTGCTCCCATATTTCTAAGCGTCCCTGTGGCAAACAACAAGTTTCACAAACTCCTACGCGTATCCTTGGTGCGACATCTGGTGAACCTGATGTGAAAGCATTGCTTCTAATCATCGAGATGGGAGATCCACCTTCTTCATGGATTACTTTTTCCTTTTTGATTGATGAGATGAAGACTTTATTACAAACTCTTTCTTTAGCCATTATGATGCAGAATCAGCAAATGTAGTTATCTATGTAGCATCAACAGTAGTTACATCAGCAGCAATTGGATCAACAATGACTGTTGCATCAAGAACATGAGCATACACTTGGTGTGACCAAGGAGATTGAGGCTGTGGTTAGCGAGCAAAAAATATTTGATGGCCAAAATATTTCAGCCTATATTAAAGCCTTTGAAAGCTAGATGCGCTTCTTTGGATTTGCGACCAAGTGGAGCAATTATTTCTTATGGCTTGTCACGCCGCCTACTTTGCAGGTTAGAGTGACATATTTGTTTGTACAAGACTCTAGCTTAGAATGCTTTCAAGAAAGCACTCAAAGATGAATATTTTCTAAAGGATTATGGTATTGCTATGCAAAAGACTTAGAGAGTGGGTTTATCAGCCCAACAAAGAACTTGTTGCTTTTGAATTGTTGCAGGAGTTTGAAGAGCGATACAACCAGTTGGATGCACTTCAGGATGAGTTGGGATGAACTCAGAAAAAGTAGAGTTATTATTACAAATAGTTGATCATGCACTTCAGGATGAGTTGGGAGAGTGGCTAGAGGACTGTACGCAGCCTATGGGGTTGAAGATGGATTGGCATGATACTATCCATGCGGTTTTAACACTGACAAAGAGGCGGAGATGGAATGCTCGCTTACAGAACGTGATGTAGTCATCAGCAGTGATGTCTTCTCCTACCACAACTTCTCCTACTTCTCCTATTGCACCATCCACTATTTATCCTATTTCTCAGCCTGCGTCTATGCCTATTCCTATTGCAGTTGTTAGACCATTTGCAAAATCGACTGTCAAAGATATGGTGGAGGAGATTTCAAAAGAACTTAAAAGACCTACAAATCAAGATGACTAGAATGGAACAACAACCACTTAGTCCCCAGCCCCAGTTTCAGCCCCAACTTCTTTTACTCATGCAAATTCTTCTAGGAATGATCATGTCCATCCTTGCATGTGGTGTGATAGTCCAGATCATAAGTGGAAGGACTGTCCAAATTTTGAAGAGGCGAGAAGGTTGAAGTTGGTAGTCTGAAAGGACAAGATGATATGTTTTGGAGATATAGAATAGCTAACCAAACCAAATTTTGGTAAGGGTGACATGAAGAAATTGTTAGAGGAGTCTCTTTTGCGCTCTTCTTATGTGATGTGAGAGGTGGCAAGAGAAGCTGCTGCCTATGGCCTTTAGTTAGAGAAATTGTGCTAAAGAAAAAATCTCCTTTATGGTCCTATGTACTGCATGTAGAGAAAAGGGGAAAAGCTTCATCATTCGAACTATCAGCCCTAGGTGATAAGATTAAGAAAGGGACTAGACAGGATGATTGAGTTGATGTCTTTTCCATCTATGCTTATATGGTGAAATCTCAAGGATTTGAAGTGCTTGTTGAGGAGAAGTGGAAAAGAGATAATGATCAGCCTGAAGGTTTGACAAGGGTGACTAGGAGGAGCGATCCAGTTTCTTAGCCTTCTTCAGGACACCAGAGCAGAGTATGGCTGATATTCAGAAGCCAAAAGTACAAGAAGATTAGAAAGTCGAGAAGATAAAGGATCTGAAGCCAAAAAAGTAACCTCGTTTCAAGCTGCTTTCCGACATTGAGACAACTACGAGCTTGAAAAAGTACTTGAGGATCAGATTCTTAACTAAAAAATTGAATTCACTCTTGGAGAAGTCTTGCATATTGCCAAAAAAGAATTTCATGATGTTATCATTTACATCATTAAAAGAAAATGACAGGTTATTGAAGAGCCAACACAGGATACGATCCATTGAGAGGCTTTAGCAGTTGTTGTTAAGGCTATTATCTATGGCTTGTAAATTGAGGAGATTGATTCTGATGAGGAGATTATTGAGGAGTCTACAGATGGAGCTTTATGTAGGCAGAGTCCAAGAAGACTCTTTAGCCTTTACTTCAGCCCATACAACATGAAAAGAGTGATGACGCACCTAGATTGGTGCCTTGTAGCCATTTTTCTCATAGTCACTAGGCTTGTGCGACTATAGAGGCTATAGTCAAGCTTGGTGAGATGGAAACCCCATGAGTTGCTCTTTTGGATCATGGCTCTAAGATTAATGTCATAGTGTATGGATTGTATGATATTGGTAGATGGCCAGTTGATGTCGATCATGGTTGGCGTATGCGTGTAGCCAACAACACTACAGGAGATCTGTATGCTGCTTATCTGAACTTGAAGATTTGTATTGGAGATGTGGATAAGAATTATCATTTCTTTGTGCATAACTCTTGTTCCTATCCTATTATTTTGGGGCAGCCATTCATTGCTGAGTCTCGGATGGAGACTAAGGTTTTGGATGATGGATCTGCCCATGCATGGATCTGAAGCAAGGATGGAAAGAGGGCTGTCCACCATTTGTGTCAACCGTCAACAAAATAAGGATTCTTTGAGGGATTCCCCTCTTCCAGCAGGAGAGCCGGATTTTTGTTAAGTACCACTGTCTTGTGAGACGAGAGTGGTATGACACAGGGAAAGCTTGCGCCTCCTAGTAGCACCAATTTTTCCTCACGTGTTTATGGTGTGACTTACTGAAAGTACTTTGTGTTTTTAGCATATTATGGACATGTCTAGAGCTGCCAGATAGTATTTGAAGAGAAAAGAGAAAGAATTGAAGCTTGTAGGTATTTTATAGGATGAAGATAGGGTAGATGGTCTCTATGACGGACTTTCATGCTCATATACTATGAAGGATCTTTCAGCATTGTTGAAAATTGAAAATCAAGAGTTGTCATATGTCTTACAGGTCCATTCTCTTGCGATGTATTGCAAAATTATTGATTTTATGTTACAAGAAAATTTGGGTACTGAGAATTCTCAGCAAAGAGTGTTATTTGTTGAAATATTTTAGCAAAAGAATTACAAGGTCTGTTTATACATAGAAAAATTTGTGTTTACTAGGGCATTTACAACAAAAGGATTGAAATTTGCAAGTTGTAGCAAAGAAGCTAGAGTACATACAAAATATAAAACAATTGACAAGAAGGTTAGACCAGTTGCAGGATTTCTACCTTTGGACAATGATGAGATGATTAGGAGTGCAGCTATGCAGCCTCTTTACGAGATCCTGTAGGTATTGGACATAGGTTTTCAGCCAAGACACTGAAAGAGATCAAGATTGGGATTGAAGATTTTTTGCTTCCACTAGAGATGAGATGTTTTGAAGAGATGCTGAGCAGATATGGGAGAGCTTTTACTTTTTTTCTGCATGATATTGGATGCGTTGATCCTAAGGTTGTGATGGCTATGATTATTTTTACCATTTCGCATGTCCCTTGGAATGTATGGTCTATTCATGTGCCTAGGGCTCACTTGCCCAAATTGGTGGAGTTTTTGAATGAGTGGATTAAGATGGGGATTCTAGAACCATCTTTAACTCGGTATTTTAATAGATGGTTCATAATTCCCGATAGCTTCTAATTTTGTCACCAAAAAGGCTAAAAGCATGTGGCTCGATATCGACAAATCTTTTATGTTATCCAAAATTATATGATGTATGCATGTTCTTTGTACTTTATTGTTATATCTTATGGTGTATTGTAAATGCTTGGCTTGGAGCTATAAAAGCCATTGCATGTGTTCCTTTATTTTAAAACCTTAGGAATCTTGCCTAGAATACATGCAACACATAAGGCTCCTACCTTAGTCTTTATGTATGCTCAAATATATTTGATTTAATAAAGGTTCAAAAGGGTGCAATTGGGGTTCTTGGGAAAAAGTGGTTGAGAAGGTTGGAGCACGGTAGATTGTGGTGTCTCTTTAATTTCCCTCTTCCCTCTTTTCCAAACTCTCTGTGTCCATCCTCTATTCTCTCTCATACTTGTGATGCAACTATGGATTCTTGGTGTATGAGCTTGAAAGAGGAGCCTCTTGATCTTGTTTCTTGATTGGTGAGGGTGTGTCTTAGGTCTTTTGTGTGTGTGTATTCATGGCAAGAGAGGCGTGTTTGCAAAGCTCCAAGCATATACTTTGCTACTCGGTACCATGGTTTTGTGCTTGTTCGAGTGCTGGGTGAGAGCCATTCATTCTTGGTTCTATTGCTACTGGGATCGGGCTAGCCATGGATTTTGTGAAGTAAAGGGAAGGTGTTGAAGATCTTTGAAGAGCATGGAGTTGTATGCAGTTTTGTTCTCATATGTTGTATTTTCCAAGATTAAAGGAAAGTAAGAAGAAGAAAGAAGGAATTAGAGGATGAGGAGGAAAAGAAGAAGGAGATGGAGCATAGAGTGTGTGTGGCGGCACTTCAATTCACTTGTTCGGATGATGTTGAGACCAATGTGCACACGTAGAATGGCCTGTGAGAGAAGCTCATTCCAAGGGCACACAAATTGTGCTAATCCAAGAACTTTTTGAGGGATATTGTCCTATAGCACAAAAGCAACAAAGAAGAAGAAGATGATGAAGAAGAAGAAGGAGAAGAGGATGTTGGGACCTAAAATGGGCTCGACAGTGGCTCTCTAACACTAGGTGGCCTCTAAGATACACAAGACACCCCACATGGCCTTGCGGCCTTAAGGCTCACACTACACTAAACTCAAGATGCGCTGCTTCAACATAAAGAACAAGCATACAAGCTTCACTCTTTGATTTATCGAATGATCCAGGACTTGATATTTCCTCACTGAACTTACCCCAAAGGAACCGCTTGTCTATCCTATAGTAAGGACTTCCTCACACTCTTAGCGTTGGTTAATGTTTGGCATACAGGTGCTGCGCATCTAGGATTTTATACCATGTGGTATGCAAAATGCAAATGTGGATGCCTATTGTGCACAAACATTTTATTTTAAAACAAATCAGCAAAGTGGAGTGTAAAAATCAGCCCTTCAATGATTTTCAATCTATACGTTGTTGCTGCGTTGCTAGAGGCCAGCACCGAGTTTCCTCGTGCTACTAGTCTCTTTAACCTTAAATAATTATCACCCTATATGACATGCATAAACAAAATATCAGACTTTGCATCATTTTTACCACTTAAACGCTTCCACAATCCCTCTTTCCCCCCCTACCCTTTATGTGTTACACCATTGCATAGGTGTAGGATTTTGTTTTTTTGGTCATTTTCAATGTATAAAGCAATAAAAGCACACTATAACATACAAACAAGGATGAGCCGAGGCTATACCTCATACCTCAACCTTGCTAAATACTCATGAACATGAGCCATATTTTTCCTTAATTTTTAAAGCACGACACCCCCTTTCAACCAAAAGACCATTCACACACTTACTTCTCCTTGGCCTCTACTGTGGGCACCACCATTTGCGCGTCCGACGTCCGTTTAATGGTCTGAAAATTTTTACCCAACCCTCTTGAGGTCCACCACTATCATCCACTTCTAGAAGTCTAATCTGACACTCAAAAAAATTATGAAAATTTTGCAATTGTCGCTCGGTGGGTCTTTAAAGCACTTTTGAAACCCGTCTTTTGCTTGCCACTTAAAATCAACCCAACTGCCTCTGCCGCCTTCGACGAGATTCAATTTTACCTTGAAATTTGGATTTTTTGGAAATTTTTGAGCACTTTCATGGGGAAAAAATCCACCACTCAAAGGAAGTAAGAAATAACTTCAACAACAAGGTGACTTGTTCAATTGCCCTCCACAACAAAGAAGAAGATCATGATGAATGGCAACCTGTTCCTGTTTGTAGATCAAAAGAGCAATAGGAAGAAAAAAAAAGATGATGAATGAACAAAAAGACAAAGAAGAAGAAAAAACATTGTTGTCCACCCTACATGCCCTCTACGCTTCATTCTAGCCAATTAGTGCCTCTTCTTTCCTTTCACACAATGCATCAACAATCTAGCCAATTAGTGCCTCTTCTTTCCTTCTACACAATGCATCAACAATCTACCTCCTTTCCTCAATACCTCTCATCACATCTCGGCCTCACGACCTGTGTAGAATGAAGATAAGGCTTTTCTTTTAAGTGTTAAAAAACCTAAGGTTACATTATGCTTTCTTAAGATCCATTTCATATGAAATGACACAAAAGAAAGCTTTGCATAAAACCCAAGTTCCATTTTCTATTCCTTTGTCAAAATAAGGCAAGTATAAAGATATGGGTGGGAGAATATCAAAGATAAATCTTAAGAGCGGGAATGCTTCAAGGTGATCATTTGCGGGCCTTTTTGGTGTTGAAGTGGTGGAATTTTCCTATTTTTCCCTCATGAAAATGGTGTTTGTTCCAACAACAAAGTTGCATGGTATTTCTTCCTTATCATTCATTGTTGATTGAAGTTAAAGAAATAAGTCAAAGACAAGAGATAGAGGTTGAGGAAGTGGACAAACGATCCACAAAAGTGTGAAAGAGAATGAAAAAAAATGTGGTAGTGTTTCTTGAAGCTTGAAATGGAAGTGAGCTATAGTTACTTGGTTCATGGGAGCTCACCAATTTAAGTGTGGAAGGAATGATAGCCTCCAAATTTGTCACCAAAAAGGCTAAAAGCATGTGGCTCAACATCGACAAATCTTTTATGTTATCCAAAATTATATGCTATATGCACGTTCTTTGTACTTTATTGTCATATCTTAGTGGTGTATTGTAAATGCTTGGCTTGGAGCTATAAAAGCCATTGCATGTGTTCCTTTATTTAAAACCTTAGGAATCTTGCCTAGAATACATGCAACACATAAGGATCCTATCTTAGTCATTATGTATGCTCAAATATATTTGATTTAATAAAGGTTCAAAAGGGTGCAATTGGGGTTCTTGGGAAAAAGTGGTTGTGAAGGTTGGAGCATGACAGATTGTGGTGTCTCTTTATCTTCCCTCTTCCCTCTTTTCCAAACTCTCTGTGTCCATCCTCGGTTTCTTGATTGGTGAGGGTGTGTCTTAGGTCTTTTGTGTGTGTGTATTCATGGCAAGAGAGGTGTATTTGTAGGTTTCATGGCGAGGAGCAAAGATCCAAGCATTCCCAAGAAGAATGGAACACTCAGATTCATTCAAGACTTACAGTCGATAAATAGGGTCATTATACAGAATGTTGGTGCAGGACCTATTGTGGATGAGTTTGAAAAGGCTTTTTCTAGATTGCTATCTATTCTCTTGGTGATCTTTATTTCGGCTATGACTAGTTCCATCTTGCCCTTGAGAGCCGAGATTTGACTACGATGATGACACCTTTAGGCCTTGTCCAGATGTGTACGCTTCCGCAGGGAGCTACTAATTCCATTGCTCATATGATGAATGGAATGAACAATGTCTTATGGGATTTTATTCCAGAGCTTACCATGCCTTTCATCAATGATCTACCTATTAAGGGTTGCTTGGAGAAAGAGCAGGATGAGATTTTTGATGATCGTGGATGCATGTACTTTGTAGCCGCACATATCAGAGATGTTGAAAGGATTCTTTGTAGGCTAGAGGAAGTAAATTTGACCTTGTTGGGGTTGAGGTCTATTTTTGGTGCTAGAGAGGTTTTGATTGTTGGACTTATGTGTGATTATTATGGTAGGAGGCCTTCTCCTATGAAGGTTGATGCCATAGAGAAGATTGCAGAGACTTGCTCTTCTACTTTGGAGGTTCGCAGGTATCTTGAAGCTTGTGTATTTTATCTTATTTGGATTTCTAATTTTTCTCTTGTAGATGATCTCTACAAGCTCTTGAGGAAAGGCATCATTTTTCTTGGGGCATGAGACACACTAGAGCTATGCAGAAGCCGAAGAGATTTTTGAGAGCTACTTCGACTCTTTGGAAAGGAGATTATGAGAGTGAAAGACCTATTGTACTCACTATTGATACTAGTCCTATTGGCATTGGATGGAATGTTGGCCAAGATTATGCAGATGGAAATAGGTATGCTATTTGGTTTTTGGAGCAAAAGTCTTAAACGAGTGACAATGTAGGTATCCATAGATTAAGAGGGATCTCTTGGGAGTTGTCACGGCTCTTAAGAATGATAAAGAGTACTTCATTGGTGTTACTGTGGTGGTCGATATTGATTGTTTGCCTCTTCTAGGTATGATCATGAGTTGTTCTACTCTAGACATTGCTATGCTTAGGTGGATTGGTTACATAAAATCCATGAATCCTAAGTTCAAGCACATAGCAGGTAAACATAACCAATAGCTGATATGCTTTCACAAGCGAGGCATGATGATATAGATTTTTCTTACATTGACGATGTTGATGATGGGGCTGATCTTTCAGCCATGGATGCTGATCATACTTGCTATGTATTTGCTTTAGAGAGCTTTGATGAGTCTTTGTATACGACAGAGTATTTGCAGATTGGTCGTTATTTGAGTACCATGTCTAGATACGATGGATGGACTGATGTATATTTCAAGAAGATAAGGAGGAAAGCTTATGGTTTCTTCTTGTGGAGTGGACTTGTTTGGAAGCATCCACAAAAGTGAGGAGGATAGCCATTGAGAATTGTATGTGATAGAGCTTCACAGGTGCGAATCATGAAAGAGTGTCATGAAAGTCTTTGGTAGGACATAGAGCTATTTGGGCGACCTATATTCACTGACTTTAGGTCATTGACTGAGAAAATAACAAAAGCGTGTTAAAAAACAAAGAGCTTTGAAAAAGCTTAAGTCTTAATTGGAAAAGCCATGGGCTTTCTGGCATAATGGTGTGCTGAATTGAGGGTGGTGGTTTATATGTTTAAAAGGAGGGGGAAGATATCATAAGCAAACATGGCAGCAACGAGATGACTCTTGTTGCTACTTCAAAGGACATTACGGTGGTATGGGTGTGGCCATTGGTGCACCACCTTCTCCGATAGGCCTTTTGGCACAGTTACACTCATCACACCAACTAAGCCATGCAAACATGTGCGGCAGCTGATATAAGCATGACCAGTTGGAGCACTACTAAGTTAATTGAGAGGCATGTTTTGACGTGTTGCTGAATAGTTTCTACCTTCGGAAGTATCCCACCTCCAAAGCTAGTGACGTTTGTATTCATTGCATAGTTTGCTGGTTAACTCTAAACTAACTCTGGTCAGAACCATCTAGACTTTACGATTGTAGGGCATTGAAGGAAGGAGAAGCCTTTTATGTCGCAAACGTGGGCTCATAACTCACAGGTGAAGGATATCAACATTGCCAAATACTCTTTCAATTTGCCTCTCTTTTCATGCATATCCATGGCATATTACTCTCTCTTGTGTCCAAGCTTTGAAGATCTCTTGAGAATAGATACATTGAGCTTATTCTAAACTATCCTTTGAGTGCATCAAATCAAGATTTCTGTGTATTAGATCTTGTGTTATGATATACTGTGAAGATTGAAATCCTTGTATTCCCACTTTGCCTTATCATTCCCACACATGTATTCGATCTAATGTGAAACCTAACCATTCTTTTTACCTCATGTATTTACCTTGAGTTGTGTAGCCTTCATTATCTCTTGCTCCCATCTTATTAAGCGTCCCTATGGCACACGACTTTCACGAACTCCTACATGTATCTTGTGCAACACCTCTCTCCACTTCTTTCCACTCATCTCTAAAAACTCCTCCTTGTCACTCCAAATATGGTAGTTACCCCCTTGTAAAGCTCTCTTTTTTTCCTCTAATAGCCTCCTTCCTCTAAAAAACTAATGATTTCCCTCATCATTGCACTCCTTCAACATCCCACAAGATTAGAAAAGCATGCACCACCCTCTATTTCATTCTCTCTTTTTTCAAAAGCCATGATGCTTTTTCCCTCATGCCTAAGGTTCTCCTCCACACATTCCACAAGGCAAGACAATAAGTTATGCTTTCTCCTCTAATTCCTTGATTCCACACAAGTCTAAGGTCAAAAAGCTAAGGTGGCTGGATACCCCTTGCTAAGGGTCCCAAGCATACTGGTATTGAAGATCATGAAGTAGGAAAGCTTGCAAATGAAGATATGGCTTCCCAAAGGCTAATATATATGATTCCCTATGCTTAGATCTATTGGATCCATCTTTGCTAATGACAGTGTCACATTGTCCACATCATCTTGAAGTTGTCACAAGTCAGAGCTTTCACACAGAGGAGGAGAATCCACACGACAATGCAAAAATGGGCTAAAAGTAGATTGAGATGATGTACAAGAAGTAGCCTCAAAGCTAGTAAAGAGGAAACAAAGACATGAGAAATCGATGGCTCCACAATCTATGATTTCTTCTTTGCAACTTGTACCTCTGCCTAGATGTCGACCTTCTATTCTTGCTCCTGCATTAGGTAAGGATAATATTATTAATGAGCTTGTAAAACATATGAGAGATTTGAAGGTTAACATATCTTTAAAAGATAATTTTGGACAAGCTAGTCCTTCTCAAGCATTTTGGAAAGATTTTTTCTTTAGAGGAGGGTATCCTTTTGCACTAAACTTTGGTAAAGGAGGTATGAAAAAGCTTTTTGAGGATGTGTCTATGCCGACATTTTATATCGCCTTAGATGCTTCAGCTTATGGTATTTAGATTGAGAAGAAATTGGGTAGTAAGTCAAATTTATGGACTTTTCTTTTGTAGATTGCAAGTAAGGGCAAAGTGCAATAAGCCGATTTATCTAGTGTAAGGAAAAGCACCAGATCTAAGACTAGGTGGGACTCTCTAGTTGACACATATTTGATTTATTCTTATTTAGCAATGACTCAGGGCACAAAGGTGATTGTTGATGAAAAAAAGAGGAGGGATGATGGTGTTCCTAGAACTTCCAAGAAGACTGGAGGGGATGAGCATGCATCATCACATTCTAGACTAGGGCATGATCAAAGAAAAGAATATATACAAAATAAGGAGAATGCTAGACCAAAAAAATTGCTAGGTTCTAGAAGAGGGGATCTCAAATAGCAAGGTTGAGTTCACTCTAGGAGAGGTTTTGGGGATTGCTAAGAGAGAATTTCATGAGGAAATTATAGATATCATTAAGAGGATGAAGCATTGACTCACACGACAGAGGAACCTATTATGTATGGTATCATAATTGAGGGGTTGCACAAGAGCGATGATGTTGTTCTTGTTTGGAATGTTGCATTATGTGTGAAGAATGTACAACTAGTATACTATTCAATGGATGATGCACTTGCAATGATTCATCGTAGCCATTATTCTAGACATCATTGGGCATGAGAAACCATTGAGATAGTGGTTAAGATAGGAGAGATGGAGACAAGGTGTTGTCATTCTAGATCATGGATTAGATATCAATGGTATAGTTCGCAATTTGTAGAGAGAGTAGGAAGTAGCCTGTAGATGTGGAGCATGAATGGTGAATGAGAGTTGTCATAACATGGCAAGAGAGCTTTATGCAATATGTACGGGTGTCTAAGGGTGACTATAGGGGATGTTTAGGAGGCGATTACCATTTAGGTTCTACATATGCATGGGTGCCTGACGTAAAGATGGTAAAAGAGATGTGCAGTTTATGACAGTTTGTGTGAATCATCCAAGAAACATAGGTACATTGTGGGATTTCTCTTTTCCCACAAAAGATACAGATTTTCACTAAGTACCATTGTCATGTTGTGGGATGACGATGGTACAAGAGGGAGGAAAAAGCTCTTGCCTCTTGTTGAGAGTGGAAAAAGACTGAATTTTTGACTGATTTTTGTTGTTTTTGAGGTCTGAATGGTTGATTTTTGATGGATTTAGAGTGATGTATGGTTGTTAATGGAAGCGTTTGAGAGTGTTTTTGATGATATTGATTATTTTTTGGAAGCTCATAATGATTCTCAGTGGAAATATGAAGCTCTGTGATGTTCTAATAGGTTCTGTTGAGGTTCTGAGTTCTGATACCTTATGTTTAGCTTTTGTTTTGTTCTGATTTTCTTCTATATGAAGCATGGATTGATGATTGATGAAGGTTGATGTCTTTTGAAAGCTTATTGAATATTTTTTGATAGTTTGGAATGGTCTTAGTATGAGTTATGAGGATCTGCTGTTCTTTGATGACCTTCTATAACCCTTTGTAAACCTTCTGTAGAGCCTCTGTCTCTGCTCTGTCTCTACTCTGTTCCTGTCCTGTTCTGTTCTGTAGATCTCCTGTAATAAGTGTTCTACATAGAATGCATGTGTGACTTTGGGAAAATTTTCTAACTTCTGGAAAGGATGAATCTAAGTTCAAAAGAGCTAAAACAACTAGAAGTAGCTGCTGAAGACTGAAGAGAAGACTGAAGTGACAGTGACAGAAGTGAGCTATGAAGAGACACTGTAGTGGCTCTGGTGCCCTTTCATACCTCCCATACCTCTTGGGAGGTGTATCCAAGACCTAAGAATGATTATTAAGTGCCATTATTGAGTATTGTAGTGAGGAGATAATGTACTATTGATAGAGAGAGAGAGAGAGCTAGAGATAGCCAATTCTATCAAAACCATGTATCTTTCTATGAGAGATTGAGAGAGAAAACTATGAAGACATTGAAGATAAATACTATGTGATTGATTTCCATTCAAAAATGGTGTATTCTTTTGTGTTTCTTGTTCTATTGATGGATTCTATGAAGATGTTGAAGATTATGGTTGATTCTATCAAATCTGTGGGAGATATCTACTATGATGCTGCGTGAAGATTTGTTGTTTTCCTTGTTTTGGTCATCAAAAGAATGAAATAAAAGCTTGTTGATGTTACAAGATAGATTTTCTTGTAGTTGAATCCCCTTTTCCTTGGTGTCTTTCTTGGGGCTCCACCTCTTAGTATCGATGCATTTTCTTTCCGATTTATTGGTATTATAACTGAGAGTTTTGTTTGTTTTCATAAGGTTACAGAGTTGCTTGGAGCTGCTATGCAATATGTATGTAAGAAAGAGAAAGAGTCGAGAAAAGTAGGTTTATTGTTGGATGATGAGTACATTGATGGAATGTGTGATGGGTTGTCTTGTGTAGATACTATTATAGAGATTGAAGATATGCTGAAAATTGAGGTGCAAAATGGTTCCAGTTTTGTACAAGTTTATTTCCTGAATATGTATTATGAGATTACTAATTTATGTAACAAAAGGGTTGAATGGTGAGTTTTTTAAGCAAAAAGAGTCATTGGCTAATGTATTTTAATAAATTGAAAAGGGAGCTGAATTATCTCAATCAATAGGATTGCAAGGGGTTGAGTCATTTCAACCAAAAGAGTTTGATGCTAATTCATGTCAGCATATAGAGTTTGGGCTATTTGTATGAAATCCAAAAAGAAGAAGGTTGATTTATTTTAGCCACCAATAGAGTTGTGTGCTATGCATTTGCATCAAGAATTGGGTTTACTAAGGGGAAAGTGTGAAAGCTAGGATCCAGACCATGTACAAAACGTTCGACAAGAAAGTATTTATTGATGATGTGATGATAGAGTATGTTGATGCTATTGTGTAAGAGAGGAAATATACTATGTTACTTGAGGATGTAAAAGAAATATATTCTTTGGCAGAGCAATTAGTTGTGTAGATGGTTGATCCAACCATGGTTTACATAGGAAAAGTTGTCAAGTACAAGATATTGCAATGGGATTTTGGATTACCATTTAATCTTGGAGGACCTAACAAGTTCATGGGTGGTTGCATGATAGTTGGATGTTATGAGCTATCAATGCCCTATGATCCGGGCTAGAGTGTTTGGGATTGCTACGCGGTTTTTAGGATGGTTGTGATTTGTGTTTATGATCATGGTGGGACAATGATTATAAACACGCTCGTTTGGGTGAAGATTATATGGGTGTTTGATCCCGGTGAGCTAAATAGTGTGGCACATCCAGAGAATGTGCATGTTTGGAGGGGTTGGATGTCGTGTAGTTATATGTTCAAGGAAGGAAAAACAAGAAAAAGACAGAAATTTACATATTCTAGAATATGTCTATAGGATCCTTACTCATGGTTTTGACAAAATTTCTAGGTTTAGAATTGGTATTCAAAATGGTCCAAATATTCATTATTAAGTTCTATTAACTTAATGAAAATTTTGGATGGATTAAAATACATGCAAGGAGTTATATTGAGCAATGCATTTTATAAAAAAGTGGATTTTTTACTATTCTAAGATGATTTTTGCAATTTTGTCCACATTGCCTTATAGACCATGTTTGTTTTGGTTGATTTAACTTGTAGAAAACCATATTCTTGGTTTTTATGTAAAAGTTAGAGCAAAATTAAGTTGTAGAAAGACTCAAGACATGATTGCACTCCTTAGGGCTTTGATATAGGGTTTTTGGCTTCTATCAAAAGAGTGTTTTCAAAGTCTTTTACATAGTAATATACAAAGTTTTTTTTTGGTTCTCTTGATTGTTCCACTATCACCCTTTTACATGTTTTAGATTTCTTGTGATTTTGATGTGTTTGTTGATTCCTTAGGTTTTCTTAGTTTACTTGAGAGCTTGTTTGTGTTATTTGTTTGAGTAGAATCTTCTTTCCTTGTGCTCCCTGACTCTTGTTCTTGGGTGTTTCATCTTATCCTCATCATCACAAGCACACTAAGTGTTGGTCAATATGAGTTTGATTTTGAGGTTCATGGTTTTGATGATTTTTGTTAATGATTGCAACTTTATAAGTAAAATCTTATAGTTCCTAGGTTTCAAGGGCTTCTATTTAAGCTTGGTATCCTTCAGTGGCATAGTTTTTCCTCACTGGTGCATTGTAGCTGATTGTGATATGTATGTGGTAGGACACTCTTACAAGTGCTAGTTACACAGTGGTGATGAGGCCTTAACTTGGTGCAAAATATGTAAAAAATGCAATGTTATTTATTGTAAAATGTAATGAAAATTATAAAGTCTTTTGGATATGTAAAATCATTATGTACTTGTTCTAATCCATTATAAAGCCTATGCAGCTTAAAAAAGAAAAGAAAAGGCTTTGTATTGAATCCTTTATATATGATGAATAAGAAATTGAGGGTTTGAGGAGTCACATGAGAGGTGGTTGTATTGTCATACTATAACAGCTCGCCTTGCATGTCCTTTTCCCTCTCTTATTCTATGAAACTCTCTTTCCCTTCTCTAATGATTCATATCTAACGCCAAGAGAGAGAGAGAGAGGGAATGATAATGAAATTCATGGTACCATTTCTTGTGTGTAATGATTCATGGGTTTGTGTGAGATAGAAGAGTGTTTAAGGGCTTCTCTAATGTTTTTTTGGATCTATGAGAGTACACACACCATCCCTTTCTTGGGATTTTCTAAGACTTGGGTTTAAGTCATGGCAAATACATCGAATAGATATGGCTGTCCAAGCATTAGAAACCCAGGATGGGGAGCATCAAGGCCAATTTTGAGGCCAAATAAGCACAAGAAGGATTTTGATTAATTCTTAGTCACATCCTAACTAGATAAAAATAGGGAAAGAAGGACACCTTATTAATTACTCATTTTTCTCTAATTTGAGGATCAAATTAGCTTTAAATAATAGTTGTGACTCTCTTTTTTCTCTCTTTTCCTTTTACTTTCATTTTTAATAATGCATTTCCAAAATTTTTGGCCAAGACCTAGAAAATGACACCACATTTCCCAAGAAATTTGAGTTACAACCTCTAGATGCTTGGTTTTTAAGTCCCAATTATATTTTGTTTTTAGACAAATTTTTAATATTTTTTTTTCACTTTGCCAGGTTTTATATATTATTTTGCTATTTTTTACTATTTCTTTTCTTTCTTCTATTTCTTCTTTCATCAACATTCATTTTCTTTGTGTTTGTCCATGACACCACATTTCCCAAGAAATTTGAGTTACAACCTCTAGATGCTTGGTTTTTAAGTCCTAATTATATTTTGGTTTTAGAAAAATTTTTAATTTTTTTTCACTTTTCTAGGTTTTATACATTATTTTGTTATTTTTTATTATTTTCTCTTCTTTCTTCTCATTCTTCTCTCATCAACATTCATTTTCTTTGTGTTTGTCCATGCCATTGGAAGAAGCTTGAGATATCATTTCCATTTGCATTATTAAGGGTTTTAGAAGTCTTACACTTTTTATGTATTCATATTTCTTATTGGTTGGAAGAAGCAAGTTGTACCAAGTAGTTTGGAACAAGCAAGAAGGTTAACAATATAATTGGAATGTAAAGTTTTTTATGGTTTTAGAAGTCATTGTCATAGAGATAAACATTTCTCTTTATGGTTTTCGAAGTCATTGTCATAGAGATAAGCATTTCTCTTTATCTTCATTCATTCTTACTATTACTCTTGCTCTTTTTATGTATTTTTTTGCTCTATTGAAAGAAGCTTTTCATGTCAATTGAATTGAAAGAAGCAAGAAGGTTTTGAAGGTAATTGAAATGGTATTGATAGGGGATTAAAAAGTCTTTTTCATTGTGACAACCCTTTGTCTTTTTTCTTATTATTCCTCTTTTTAAAATGCATTGTTATGATCTTGTTGGAAAAAGCTTGGCATGTTGATTGGATTGGAGGAAGCAAGGAATTTGTTAAGGTAATTGGAATGCTAAATTAATTTCTATTTGTGTTTGCACTTGCATTAGTTTAATAAGTCACTCATAACCATATCTTTTAATGTTGCAAGACTTTCTCTATCTTTTGCTTTTAAGAAATATAGATGAAGCTCTAATGAAAAAGAAGAGTCATATTCATATTAATGTGGAAGAAGAATATTCCACATGGAGAGGAAATAACCTTTTGGGTATTTTTGATCACTTTGAAGCCAAAAGATTGAGAGATGAAGGCAAGAAGTACATTAATCTGCAAGTAAGTGGAGGTTTATATCCACTAGATCAATTAATAGGTCAACAACCTAGATCTCATACCCTCCATGACACAATTAGGGTTATGATGGAAATGATGGCTTGTTGGGACATTGTAAAATCATTTGTAGTCTCAATATGTGAGAGAGATTCACAATTTGAGGCAATTACTTTATTATAACCATTCTTCTTAGGAGATAAAGTATGGACAACAAGTGAATAGATTACTTTATTATAACCATTCTTAGTCTCAATATGTGAGAGAGATTCACAATTTGAGGCAATTACTTTATTATAACCATTCTTCTTAGGAGATAAAGTATGGACAACAAGTGAATAGATTGGTTGAGGTAGATAGAGAGTTAAAAACAATAAAGGAGAAAATGGAGAAGCTCAATGAGAAGAATAAATTACAAAAGGATTAAGCAAAAAATTTAAAAGCCTTGTTGACTTTGACTAGTTTCAAGCTCAAATAAAGGTATTTTAAAAGCCTTGACAATTTAACATCAAAAGGTGGGACTTTAAGCAAAGAATAAAACTAAATATAACATGTTTTGGCTTCAAGAACTTTCATTTCATGATATGAATGGCATACTAAATCAAAGAGGACATTATCAAATTGCTATGGGATTAGGCTTGAATCTCTTTGTGGATAGATGCATGGAAGGAGCTAAGTAAAGATTTTCAAAACGTAGTTGGAACCACACAAAATTTTGGAAGTGCATGGTAATGCTTCTCTAAGTAGACAAGGGTACAAGGCGATTAACAAGGTGGTGATGAAGAATCTTTGTCAACATTGCCAAAGTGGTTTAGTTTTTCCTAGATCGTGTATGCTTACAAAAGTGAGATAAACACAAAACTTGGCAATAATAAAGCTCCTAGGTGACTACAAGCATATTAAAGATTCAATGCATTTTACAAAGAAAAAGAATTTAAAAGATATGTTGGTTTCTTAGTATAATGAATTCAACAATGTATGGGTGGATCTAAAGAGCATACATGTTGCAATGGTACATACTTATACTACGACTCTAGAGGATACAGATGGGAGACTCATATTTGTATTGAAACTAAGTGAAACACAAATGTTAAAACAATAAAAGATGAAATGTACAAGCAAAGCCACCACCACATCATGTAGTTCTAAAGTAGAATTTTCTTACTTGATAGTGAGACTTCTCTATACCTTGTGTATTTCATATGGACAATGGTCCATATTTGTCAACAAAAGTATGTTCCATGCTTTAGCAAAATATTATACAAAAAAAAGAAGCTCATTAGATCCATTGTTATAGAATCCGAGATACACACTCGAATTTCTTATATACTTAAAATATATATGGCGAATATTATGTTGGCACAGAGGAGAGAATAGATGAGAGAAAAGAAAGATGTAGAGAGACAGGTAGAGAAATTGGCAACACACTAGGGACTAGAAGATGGGCCAATCCCCTCCCTTGTGGAGTTATATTATTGACAAGGAGCAAGCTCCTCAGTTACACATAATCTAGTTCTTACTTGTAGATCTTGGAAACAAGATCACGGTTCCTTGCACCGTATACAACTGGCTAACACTTGCACAACTTGGAAGTTGGCACCTTTTGATCATTCTTGAGTCCCCTTCTCTCCTACACAATATGTGTAGGGCTCTCCTCTTGTTGGCGCTTGATTTTAGCAGAGCTTCTGCAGCATTTGAACCTTCTCTTCTTCTTTTGGAACTTGGCTTCAGCAGAGCTTCCGCAGCACTTGATTTTAGTAGGGCTTTCGCAGCACTTGCACCTAACACCATATTGGGGAATATGGGAATTTCCCATAATTTTGGGACACATGGTCAAATCTTTGGATTTGTCATAACTTGAACACTATAACTTCAAATTGAGCACTCTATAGCTCAATAGATTCCATTTTTCAAGCACTTTCCAATGATAGGTTGCATCATATGGTTTTGAGAAACTTATGGGCATGTTATCTGGGTGTCACATTTTTAGTATTCAAAAAATGGGAATCGAGAGATTCCCAAACTCACTAATATTGTGTTACCTTCTCTTTTCCTCTTGGATACATGCAAAGTGATGCTTCCTTTCACCTCTCCCTTATACCCAAGGAGAGCCTCCTCTTTTATAGGCGTTGAAGAGCTTCTCTTCTTGGAGAGAGAGTTGAGTTGATCTTCATGCAAGATGTGGTTGTTCCACTCTATAGCACTAATTTTGAGATATCTCTTTGTGCGTTGTTGGGATGAAAAAACGTCCAACACAAAAGTTGTAGATCTTGTTGTTTTCGATAACCCATGCGGCTTGTTTTTAGAGATCGTTTTTCTATTGTGAGATATTTTAAAAATGGATTTTCCAAAAACAACAACTTTTTAAACTGTACTCTTAAGTTGTGGTCCATGCAACCACCTTGAGTCATAGGTAAGGAGAGTTCATTAGACTGCCTTGGGCCTCAACCTTAAGATTGAATTCCACACAAAAGCTTGTGTCATTTTAGACCTTAGAAAGAGAAAATCACTTCTCTCCTTACTTCTAGAGGATCACATCTCTTGTCTTTCTTAGTGAGAGAATTCCCTCTCTCGTCTTTCTTAATGAAAGAAAATACCTTAAACCTTGACTTGTAGGGGAGAGGATGACCCCAAATGAATGCAATGCTCATTACACATAAGTAAACATTCCCAGGAGTCCTTGGATGCACACATAAATACATATACACAATGCTAATGCGCTTCCTCTTCTTAGAACTCAATCCATCTTCATTTATGTGCAACTCCTTGGTTCTTGTGTGCACTCTTACACTTGGAAGACACTTATTTCCCCCTTCATAACTTGTACTGCCTGTACTAGATATCCCTGTCATAGTGCTCTGATCACCCCATTAAGTGATGCACTAGGAAAACTGGTCTCTAAATAGTCTCATGGCCATGTTAGATGATCATCAACACTGAAAGAAAAGTGAGCCATTAATTTATTGACATGAATTTATTAAATAGAGAATGCATAATAAGCAATAAATTTAGTGACATCCCTCTGGCTTCTAAATAGTTGACCTCAATTGTAGAGGGGATACATAGTCCTTAAGAAGATTTGGAAAGTCTTGTAGTTCTCTCTCAATCATAAACTGAGCGTCCAATGGGGGATAATTCTTAAACTTAACCAAATACTTCCGTAATACCTTACCTAACCTTAGAGTATTGTCCTAATGGTGTAAAATTCTTTTAGGCACAAGGAACTCTTCTGTTTCTTCTATGTCAGGTAAATCTTCCTTGATTGGTTCCATTGGAGGTTCTCCAATATAGGGACATAGCAAACTTATATGGAAAGCATTATGAATGTTCCAATGACTTGGTAGATCCAAACAAAAATTCACATTGTTTATCTTATCTGTGATCTTGAAAGGGCTATAATAGCGATTAAAAAGCTTAACCACTTTACCCTTTTGACCTTTCTGCTTCTTCAAGCAAGCCTTCTCAAACTTAGAAGAACATACTGTCCCAACTTGAGATCTAACTTACGACGATGCTTATCTACTTCACATTTATTCTTCTCTTGTGTCCTTTGGATAGCAGCTTTTACTTGAGTGAAAGTTGTATCAATGTCTCTAACAAACTCATCTGCTACAAAGATCTTATCCTTTGTAAGAAGAATGGGTGGTAAATGAGGCTTACCATAGATGATCTCAAAGGGTATCTTACCAGTACTAGAGTGCACTGTATTATTGTATGCAAACTAAAGGCAAAAACTTTTCCCATTCTCTTTGATTATCAGAGACATAGGATTTCAAAAGGTCCAAAATAGTAGAATTAGCACTTTCACTCTGCCTATTCGTTTGAGGATGATAAGAGGATGAAAACTTTAACTTTGTCCCAAGGTTCTCGAAGAGAGCTTGCCAAAAGAGGCTGGTCATGCGGGGATCTTGATCACTTATAATGGACTTAGGCATGCCATGATGCTTGAAAATATGAGCAATGAATAGCCATATGATCGGCTTTGATTGTCTTTCGCACAAGTATAAAGTGAGCTTGCTTACTGAATCTATCAGTGATAATCTAGATTGCATCATTACCTACTTGTGTGCGAGGAAGTTCCATGATAAAGTCCATGGCTATACTTTCCCAAGGCTCATTGGGAATAGGTAATGGCTTCAGTAGACCAGGTGGTTTATGCCTATTATACTTTACTTTTTGGCATATCTTGCACTCGCGGATATATATTTCAATGTTAGCTCTAAGAGTGGGCCAAAAGAAATATCTTTCCAATGCTTGAGTAGTGGGTAGAATACCCCTATGTCCAGCATATGGAGATGCATGTGCTTCATCCATTACCTTGTGTTGCAATGGTAATGCTACACAAATTGCTTGATGATGATACAAATAACCATCTCAAATCGAGTAAGTTGTAATTGATTGACTTGAGTTAAGATGATCCCATATGGTTGAGAAGTCGGAATAAATTGCATACATTTTGGGTAAATCCATGAACTCGTTATGGTAAACAATTGTGACTACATTCACTCGAGGTCGCCCTGTTTCTCTGAGAGCTTCTTTTGTGTGAGGAAGTATCTTAGACTTTGGTGATCTGTTTTAATAACAAAATCTACACCAAGTAAATAGTGTTTCCGTACTTGAAGAGCATGTACCATCGCCATGAGCTCTTTCTCATATACTGGAGCATGTAGCTCATGGTCCTTGAGGCGTCGACTCTCAAATACTATTGCATGATGCTCTTGGTTAAGAACATATCCAATGCAATCCCTAGAAGTATCGCAGTGAACTTCAAAAGGTTTTTGAAGATCCGGAACTATGAGAACCCGTTCTTGAGTCACAAGAAACTTAATTCTTTCAAAGGCTTGTAATTGCCTTGATCCCTGTCAAAAAGGTATTCGCTTCTTATAAGGTCATGTAGAGGAGATGAAACATATGCAAAACCTCGTATATATGAACCTCCTATAGTATGAACATAGGCCCAAGAAACTTCTAACTTCATGTACAGAAGTAGGTGTAGGCCATTCAACAATGGCTCGAATCTTCTTAGGATCCATTCTCACCAAATTGTGAGAAACAATATAGCCTAAGTAATGAATTTTCGAAAGGAAAAATTCACTCTTCTTAGCATTGACATGTATTCTATGCTTGCAAAGCTCTTGAAAAACAATAGATATATTTTTTCTATTCTCTTCTCTAGACTGTGAAAATATTAGAATGTCATCAAAGAAGACACCTGTGAACTTTGAGTGAGGTCTGAAAATTCTCTCCATCATTCGATTGAATGTGGCAGGTGCATTAGTCAAATCAAATGGCATGACTAAGAACTCGTATAGTCCAAATGCCGAATGAAAAGCTATCTTATGAACATCTTCAGGTGCTATCCATATCTGGTGATAGCCGCTCTTGAGATAATCAATCCTTGGGATAGGAAAACGATTCTTGATTGTGATCTCGTTCAAAGATATGTAGTCTATGCACATATGAAAAGAACCGTCTTTTTTTTGAACAAGTAAGATTGGAGAGCTGTATGGAGAAGAGCTAGGTTGAACTAACCCTTTTTCTAACAATTCATTTACTTGTGTTAGGATCTCCTCTGGTTGACTTGCACTTACTCGATAAGGTGGTTGGTTAGGTGGTGAACTGCCTAGGATAAGATCAATTGTGTGATCTTTTGGGTGCTTAGGAGGTAACTCTCCTGGGAGTGAATCACTAAAACAATGAGGGATTCTTTTAAAGTTTGAGACTTAGAAGCATTAGTTGGTATTGTTTGTTCATTAGAGGCACCAAGTGCCCTTGAATCATTAGTTTCTTTTGAATCTCTCACAAAAATCCTGTACGTAGAAATAGCTTTCTTCATTTCTTTGGAAATGCTAACATGACTAACCATTGGCACATGCCAATCTCCAGCATCAGCAATGCATACTATGTTCCGACCCTTGAATTGAAATGCAAGGGTCTTCTTAACAAAATCGAGAAGAGGTCTAATCTTGTAATGCCAAGGCATGCCTAAGATAACATCACAGTTACCTATGGGTGCAAGTAGAAAAGGTTCTTGGTTGTGGTAATCCCCAATTCTAAGATTCAACTTCCCTTGAATAGGAGTAGAATTTGTTGTAAGTCCTTCAAATGCCGAATCTGATCCAATTGGTATTCCCAATCGATACATTGGAATTTGTAGCCTTTCAATAGTATCTGCTGATACAAAATTATCTGTGGACCTTGGATCAAAGCGTATCAAAACTCGTTGATTGTTGAGTGTCCCCCAACCCTTTAAGAGTTGTCTTTTCTTCTCATTTGAATGAGTGTTAGCTTGCACATCTGGAACATAATTTGAGGATGGCAGAGGAGGATCTTTAACCACATTTTCTTTCTTCCTTTTGTGAGGACAATCAGGCTTCATATGCCCATAAAGAAAGCACCTTCCTTTCTCTTTGTACTTTTTTATCTCAGAGGGTGAGAGATACTTGCACTTCTTCTTGTTACCCTTTGGCTTTGAATATTGGTCATGGGTAAAGGTAGGTCTTCTTTGATTAGTCCTATCTCTTGGTTGATCATAGAGTTGCTCTTGTCTAGCTCTATAAGGACTCATCTCCAACTTTTGAGATGTACCAGGTGTATGCAAACTTTCAGCTATGATGGTAGACTCCATCATGCGAGATAAGATTTCATGTGGATACACCTTCATGGTTCTGTGTAAATGAGGGAGTAGGCCAGCTTCAAAATTCCTTTTCTTCTCTTCATCATTGATCTCCATGAAAGGAGTAACCTTGAGAAGAGTAGACCAAGATTTGTCCACATAACTAGTGACCTTTTCATGCTCTTTCTGACCTAGCCAATCCCACTCCTTCTTGACATCATTCTCAAAATCAGGAGGCAAGAACTGAGCATAAAACTTCTTCTTGAACTTTTCCCAAGTCGTAGGTTTCCTTTCCTCCAAAATGAGAGTCAACCACCAATTGCTAGCGGTGTCTTTCAAGTCCATTCCTACATGCCTTAGCTTGGACTTTTCTGAGAAATTACCATTAAAAAAAGCAACTTCAAATTGCTTGACAAAGGCTAATGCCTTAGTAGGATCTCTCTTACCAGAGTAAGAGCCAAATTTTATGTCCTTATCCCCAGACTTGAAAGTCTTAGTCTTCTTAAGCTTGCTCCTCTTATTGTCCCTCTTTGTCTGTTTGCGAATTACACGAGACTTAGAACCAAGAGAGTAGAAACTAGAAGATGATGAGGAGGAGGAGGAACTTGAGTAATTAGGGGAGTAGCTGGTTGCTAAGGGAGATGACTCCCTCCTTATCCACCTCACTCAAGGTGAGGTCTTTTTACTCTTCTTGACCCGAGAATCCTTCTTCCTTCTAGGAAGCTTCTCAGCAATTGGATGCTTTGCATCTTCACCATCAATTGATGCAATGGTGTTTCCTCCAGTATCACCATCTTTTGGAGGATTCGATCCTTCATAAGTAGCTTCTTCCCTTGCCCTTAAGCTGTCAATCAATTGATATACTCCCGGAATCTCCAACAAGCTACGATACTCTGTCAATTGAGCCTGTAATTGCTCACTTGTACGCGCTTCATTAGTTGCCATCTTTACCTTCTTCTTGCAAGGATTGCCTTTACTTTGAGAAAAGAAAAGAGACCTGCTCTGATACCACTGTTATAGAATCCTAGATACATGCTCTAATTTCTTATATACTTAAAATATATGTGGTGAATGTTATGTTGGCATAGAGGGAGAATAGATGAGAGAAAAGAAAGATGTAGAGAGAGAGGTAGAGAAATTGGCAACACACTAGGGACTAGAAGATGGGCCAATCCCCGCAAGGGGGGCCAATCCCCGGCCCCCCCTGTGGAGTTATATTATTGACAAGGAGCAAGCTCCTCCCTTACACATAAGCCAGTTCTTACTTGTAGATCTTGGAAACAAGATCACGGTTCCTTGCATGGTATACAACCAGCTAACACTTGCACAACTTGGAACTTAGCACCTTTTGATCCTTCTTGAGTCTCCTTCTCTCCTACACAATATGTGTAGGGCTCTCCACTTGGTGCTTGATTTCAATAGAGCTTTTGCAGCACTTGCACCTTCTCTTCTTCTCTTGGAACCCGATTTCAGTAGAGCTTCCGCATCACTTGATTTTAGCAGGGCTTCTATAGCACTTGCACCTTCTCTTCTCCTCTTGGATACATGCAAAGTGATGCTTCCTTTCACCTCTCCCTTATACCCAAGGAGAGTCTCCTCTTTTATAGGCGTTGAAGAGCTTCTCTTCTTGGAGAGAGAGTTGAGTTGATCTTCATGCAAGATGTGGTTGTTCCACTCTATAGCACTAAATTTGAGATATCCCCTTGTGCATTGTTTGGATGAAAAAACATCCAACACAAAAGTTGTAGATCTTGTTGTTTCCGATAACCCACGCGGCTTCTTTTTAGAGATCGTTTTTCTATTGTGAGATATTTTAAAAATGGATTTTCCAAAAACATCAACTTTTTAAAGTGTACTCTTAACTTGTGGTCCATGCAACCACCTTGAGTCATAGGTAAGGAGAGTTCATTAGACTGCCCTGGGCCTCAACCTTAAGATTTAATTCCATACAAAAGCTTGTGTCATTTTAGACCTTAGAAAGAGAAAATCACTTCTCTCCTTACTTCTAGAGGATCACGTCTCTCGTCTTTCTTAGTGAGAGAATTCCCTCTCTCATCTTTCTTAATGAAAGAAAATACCTTAAACCTTGACTTGTAGGGGAGAGGATGACCCCAAATGAATGCAATGCTCATTACACATAAGTAAACATTCCCATGCATCCCTGGATGCACACATAAATACATATATACAATGCTAATGCACTTCCTCTTCTTAGAACTCAATCCATCTTCATTTATGTGTAACTCCTTGGTTCTTGTGTACACTCTTACACTTGGCAGACACTTCTTTCCTCTTTCATAACTTGTACTGCTTGTACCAGATATCCCCATCATAGTGCTCTGATCATCCCATTAAGTGATGCACTAGGAAAAATTGGTCTCTAAATGGTCTCATGGCCATGTTAGATCATCATCAACACTTAAAGAAAAGCGATTCATTAATTTATTGACATGAATTTATTAAATAGAGAATGTGTAATAAGTAATCAATTTAGTGACATCCATAGAAAAATAAACTTGTGAGATAAAGTTTCCAAGGAGCATACTTACCAAGTAAAATGTAACACCTTTCTTTGCCCAAGATTCAACTATTACTTCCATTAAACATTTTATAGCCTTCTTGAAGTCTAAACAATAGCTTGCACTCTTCCTACTTTCAGGCAAAAGTCTTATGAAGTTATCAAGCTTCATCCAAACCTTCATACAATTATTTTCTCTATTGAGGGGTCACTCCATTCCACATTGGTTGTACATTTACACAACTAATTCCATGATTCCCATACTATATTTTTTTGAACATTATCAAAGTTAGAGATAAAATTTCTAGCCTTTACCACTCCATTGAAACAAGGGCTAATACATTACCTAATTTTCCAAATTGCTCTATATCCTTTTGAAGTTGTACATGACACCCAATGAAAGCCCATTCTTGGAAGAAGTTATTTATATTTATTGATGTAGGCATCTAAAAGTGATGTAGGCTTGATAGAGTAAGCATAATGTAAATGCAAACTTAGAATCTTATCAAGAATATGGATCTATGTAGAGAAAATGTAAAAATATGCAATTCTTGGAGGGCGTTACTTTGAAAATACTTTCTTGCACTTTCAAAGTTCTAGGGCAACTATTTGTTTTGTCCCTCGATGGGACAACTCATATGCTTCTTCTGTTAGATCAACCCAAGGAGGTCATTCCATCCATACAATACAAGCATGGATGCGATATTATTGCTCCGCTAGAAATCTAAACATGCATTTTAGGACTTTTAAGTTAGCACTTAAATGCCAATTTACTTCAAATGGCCCAATAAATTCTACCTCAAGTAGCTCTCCTTTATCTTGTGACTTTGTGATGCTTGGGATGTTTGATTAAAAATCCATTTGAGAGTCGCATGGCTCTCAATGGGTACTTAAGATGTTGTTATTAACCATAGATCATTCTGGGATTAAATACTTTTAACATTGCTATGTGATGTGACAGATCCTTTGCATGTTGCAAAGACATGTTTGACTTTGGTGAATTGTGTGTAGAATAAACTAATTTTTAGTTGCTCGATGATTGTGCCTTTGGTAAAACTCAACCCATGCACCAATCACTATGATGCGACCCCATTGGCTAGAAGAGTTTTTTTTTGGGAACAAATGGAAGGATTAAAATATTTAAACTTAAGGATTGAAGTACCACGACCCTCTATTAATGGCCATTGCAATTGATTGTCAATGTGGCGAGGCAGATAGGGAGGGATCAAGGTTAGGACTTTGCATCTCTTCTCTCTCTCTCTCTCTCTTTCTATCTCCTTGACACTGTCACATCAGAAATTGCCATAGCTCTCTCTCTCTCTCTCTCTCAATGTAGAATCTTGATTATGGTGTGTCCCGAGATGTAATGACTTCAAGCCAGTATACCCCATGAATATTGGTCCAAGCACCAACACGATGCTATAAAGAGCAGTGTGCAAAGAAGTAAAGAAATGGATCATGGCACTCTTAGAGAGGTCACCAAAAACAAAGTCAGAGGAGGAAATTTGAGTTGAATCTTTCATGCCTTTGTACTTACTGAAAACATGCTCTCAAAAATTGTCCAAGTTTCATGTGAAGTTTCTACATTCGTGAGCATAGTATTATCAATGACTGCAAATAGCCAATACTTCACCTTTTTGTCTTTTGTATCCCATTCTTTCCATGCCTTTTAATTCATCTACAATTGTAGGGATACTTAGCTTTGGCTCATTTTCTTCACCTGAAACAAACTCATAAAGGCCCTTTCCAATATGAGAAATTTTGTTACATGGAACTTCCATGAAGGGTAGTTGTTCTTGTCTAGCTTCTCGATGGTGGGATTTTCATTGTTCTTTGCTATTATCACAAAAATGATACAAAACAATAAGCAAGTCTTATGCAACCTTTTACAACAAATGCACAACAATATACCAAACAATCTTTTTCACTAATTGCTCAATAGTACATGTAATCTACAACCTCTTTGTGAATAAAACTTATGTTTTCTTCTTGGCAAATACCTCAAAAATTACAAATTAAAAATCTACAACCTATGCACCCACTTTTGGTCGATACAGTTGAAATCACAATATACCTTGAAACTAATGTTCCGTAATCTTGCGGCTCTAAAATGGGGCCCAAAATGGCCTCAAATGCCCAAAAAAGCAGCACGAGCAAGTCCCAAAGAGCTTATCTACACAATATAGAGTGCTCTACTTGCACAACAAATCTCACACAACAATTTAAGATTTTCTCTTTGCGACCCTGCTTCTAGTGCCTCCACATGCAATATCTAAGAAAAATAGTGAAAGGATGGGAGAGCTTTTCACCCATTGCTTGCTTGCTCAAATCCTTGCTTCTTCTCCTTTACTTTAGCCTTCAAAACCAACCTCTCTTAGTGGTGCCACTCTGATATCATGTTAAGAATCGTGTGGTGGGGGGACTTGCTTGAGCTGCTGCACCAAACACACATCGTACACACAAGAGGAAGTTCACTCAAGAACATAAGGAGAGAGATGGAGACTAAACCATTTTCTTGCTGGTTTTTTTATTATTCTTCTACACACAATACAACGTACACAAAGCATAGATAATATATAACATAAAGAAAAGTGGTCTACTAAGTCAAACAATGTATAACTGACTATACTAATGGACTGACACTATAACTATGCCAGCTTAGGTAGGTGCAATGATCTAAATATAATAAGTGATAAGTCAATGGCCATGTGAGGATCATAATGACCACCGAAGTACTAAGTGTAGACATGTTGATCCATCTAGCCAGGCAGTCCATCATCAATGTTCACACTTGTTGAGCTTGCCATCTCAATATGTTGAGCTTGCTATCTCAACATGTCCCTAATCTCAAGGAGAAGGAAGCATCATCTTGGGATGATGAGTGTTAACCTCAAAATAAGAAAGAAACAAAAAAAGTGGAGAAGTGCAAGTGTGGAGCTAAAAGTGGCGGCCCAGAAGGAAATCAGACACAATAGAAGAAGCAGGAAGGGAAACAGCTAAAAGCGCAAGGGCGGCCTCAAAATCTAAGTCAAAGGCAAAAGCACATTTTTAAATGCAAGGAACCCCTACAAATTTTTGTAAAAGAGCACCAGGCTCCCTCCTATGTAAATTGTAAAGGTAGATGGGCGGTAGGAAGGAAGCTAGGAAGATAGGAGGACAATGAGAAAGAGGACCTAGGCCATGACCATGTAAAAAAGGGGATAAGGGGATAATCACTCAAAGGGAATTAGGGTTAGGGTTTTGTAAAAAAGGAAAAAAGTGAATGAAGAAGCTAATTCTTGTGTGTGGCCAAAACTAGCTCTCCTCCTCCTCCTCCTCCTCCTCCTCTTCTTGTTCTTGTTCTTGCTTGCTTGATCTTGTGCTTGAGAGAGGGAGTATGAGAGTGCGAGGGTGAGGGACCATGGTGGAGAAACATTCCATATTCTCCTCTCTTCTTGTCTTGTCTTCTCTTCTCTTGTCTTGCTTGAGGCAATATATCTTGGAGCGTGGAGCTTGAGGATCAAGCTCTCTTGAAGCTTGCACTTGGATTGTGGAGCTACCAAAGTGCTCAGGAGAGGAGGCAACTCGATCAAGCATGGAGGTAAGCTCACTACTCCCTAATAGGATCCAAGGTGCATTGGCTAGGTGAGAGATAGCCTTAGGTGCTCGCTTGAAATGCTTGAAACAATAAGCGGTACGTGGGTCTTGGCGGTTGAGCATGAGCTCTTGCCTTATAATGAGGAAAAAATTCACCAACTTGCAATCACACCATCGAAAAAGCCATTGCCACTAAGGGTCTATGATTGCAGCAATCCTATGCCTATCACAACTAAGGAAAATGCAAATGGACCAAGGAGGTCAATGAGAATAGAGGAGTAAAGAAAGGCTTCTACTCACATAGTTAATATAGCCTTGATGACTAAGATTATAAGAGAAGTAAAGGAGCTAGTGGACTAAGAAGAAGCACATGCTAATCCAGCATGGAGAGCAACTATACAAGTTGAGTATAGCAACCTAATGAAGAATGGCACTTGAGAGCTAGTGGATTGACTAGAAAAGTGAAAGATTATTGGTACCAAGTGGGTTTTGGAAGGTAAAGTACAAGGTTGATGTGGCAGCTTAGAAAAGTACAAAACCAGATTAGTTGCATAGGGATTCTCACAAGTTGAAGGATTTGCCTTTCAAGAATCATTTGCTCCAATTGCTAGAATGACCACTATTTGATTAGTTGCATAGGTATTTTCATAGGTTGAAGATTTTGATTTCAAGAATCATTTTCTCCAATTGCTAGAATGACCACTACTTACATAGTACTTGGGGTAGTGGTGGCTGCTCATAAGAAGTGGCCACTTTACCAAATGGATGTCAAATCAGGGTCTTAAATGGTGACTTGACCTCAAGGAGGAGGTGTATGTGGCTCAGCCCCAAGGATTTGAGGCCCCCATATTTTGAGAACAAAGTTTCTAAGCTAAAGAAGATACTGTATTGGTTGAAACAAGCCCCTAGAGCATGGTACAAACAGATATATACATTCTTTCTAGGTTTGAATTTCAAAATTTGTGCCTCAGATGCTAACTTGTTGATGCCAGGAGGCATATTCCACGGTGGATTCCGTGAGGTTTTACGGTGGATTCCGTAAACTTAGATGACCGAGGCTCATACGCAAAGAGGATTCTTTGTGCGAGAAGTTGATGGGGACGCCTGTCCTTTTCGGGCGTTTCATTAATTTAGAAGTGATATCTAAGTCAGATGTTGGGAAATAATGATTGATTTAGGTAAGAAAATTTCTTATGTGGATCTTAATGAAATTCTTTTGCAAACATAAGGACTCTATAATTTATATCATGAACAGAAAACTTTTTGACAATGGCATGTTCTCTTTTCGTCTAGAAGATAATTGTTTTGGACCTAGAATTGGTTGCAATCTATGTTGCAATGTCGATACCTTTGTGGTTCCCTCTGCATTTATGGGTCATGACTCTAGTATAGCAACAACTATAGGTGTTTCAACACTGCCGATTCTTTTTCCATCCACATAGCCACCTAGTGGTAGACTTTCTCCTCTTGAACCTAGGGAATTCTTGTGTATTTCTCTTCTTTTCCTTTTAGCTTCTTACCTAACCGGGTAACCACATTGACTTTTGGCTCATGAAGCTCTTTGATAGATAGCAATGGATTCTGGTCCTAACTCTGACACTTTTGAACAGTGTACCATTGGGCTTCAAGGCACTGGGATATCCAATGGCCTTCTTGCATACACAAAAAATAATTATTTATTTGGGGGGTAATAATATTCTCCTCTGCCTCCCTAATAACTCCTCATCCTCCTCAATTGATGTTGCGGGACGAATAATCTTGTTGGGTATATGATGCTATCAAGGCCACAATGGCAGATTAAATGGTCCAAGGTGATTCTAATGGGCTAGCTCTACTCCTCCCATTCCTTACCAAGTCCGAGCATTTTCCATTTGATTGCAAATATTTTACTAGGAAACTTCAATATTGTGGGTAGTAGTGTGGCAAATGCCACACCACTACTAATTTAGATTGCATTCGGCGATCAGATAACCCAAATTACTATACTTGGTATACTAAAGGGTGGTTTTGAAGAATCTTCTGAGGGTTTTGGGGCCTTGTCCTTTCTCTTGGACTTACTTGTCTTGCGGCATTCCTCTTCCTGAGAGTCTTCCTCCTCTCACTACTACTATCTTCCTCTAGGTCCAAATTCACATCAGAGCCACTAGATTCCATATGATGAGGTTTGCTAGCAGGTTTGATCAATTTCCTTTTTTTTTTAACTTCTCCTTGGCCAAAATCATCTCAATGCAACTAGAGCACTGGTAAAAATGATAACCCCAAAATTTATGCAAGAAAAAGGCACAATATGTGGTCTCTACATCGGCAAAAATTCAAGCATTCTAGCTTTGTAATTCTTTTATATTTGTTCTATCATTGACAATATTCTTTGTAAATGCTCTTGGAAATTTTATAAAGTCCACTTTGTAAAGCCATGAGCACGAGAAATGGTGTGTGTATTTTGCAAAAGTTGAAAGGTTTTAATATTTCAAAGTTCATAGGCCTCCTTTCTAAGGTCTAAGAATGCTCATGTAAAACAAACCCTTCAAGAAATATGAAAAGGTGGAGTTGATGGTCGTGTGATTTTGGGGGAAAAGTGGTAGAGATAGGTGGTTGCAACCTCCTTCTCTCTCTTCTTTATCTTCTACTTGCACGTATCTTTTCTTCTCTCTTGCATTGGCACAACTCTTACATCTCTTGTACTTTTCTTGTTTCTTTCAACTATGGAAGAGGGAGAGAGTAAGGATGAAGATGAAGATGATATAGTTTGTGTGCCTCATTCTTGTTTGAGTAAAAGGCTAATTTTCTAGTTGAAGAGAGCATCTCTTGCCCAAGATATGGCAGATTTTCTATGCTTGGAAGGGATTATCAAAAAATAATAAGGTTACTAATTAATAGGTCTTCCAGAGCTAATGCTTTTTGGATATACCAATTCAAGCCTTGCACATACACAGAGTGCAACATTTCATCATTGGGTTGGTTGTTTTGGGATATACGTCCTCTCAAGACCTTAAATTGAGCTGTATAATTTTAGACTATGACACTGCCTTATTTTAGCCTATGTAGTCTTTCTAATTTCTAACTAGAACTACAAAAATGGAATGTTGTCTACAGATATTGCCTAGTTATTTTTTACAAGTCAAGCTATTAACTATTTTCGCATCGATGACTTGAATATGACTGCCTTTTGAGTGGGATCTACTTCGGTGGGAAAATTGATTGTATATGCCACCTTGAATTTCCTAAGGAAGGCATCCAAGTCCTTGGTTAATGAGTAGCAAACTTTGGAAATGAGACTCGTGTTTGGATAACCTTTTAAGTGTTAATTAGGATACCACAAGGAAAAATGGGTAGAAGCTAACACAAATAGCCACCTTGCTAGCTTTATTAATGACATAGGAGCATGCATATCCCAAGGTCTAGGGACGGAGTATGCACACTATTTATTGGGCTACAGAGTGGATTACTCTATGACTCAAAAATCATCATCACTAAGGAATAAAGTTTTCTCATAGAAGAAAAAATCCATGATACCACTGATCATACCTAGAATTCCATGAGATCACATGCTAGACATCTTTTGACAGACCCTGAGAGCATGTGCGCATGTAGATCTACACACATGGAAAATATCTCTGTGGTCAACATGTGTAATCAAGTCCAAGTTTTGGTTCTGGTCGCTAAGTGTAAACTAGTTACACCAACTCTATGCAACAATAGAGCCTTATCATACTCAAACCCAACACGGGGATATGCTAGAATCACTGATTCAACTGTAGAAATTGCATGACACAGTGAATAGAATCTGAGCAAGGAGTAGAGAACACATAGCAAATATGAGAAGAATAGAGACTACTTTAATTTCAAATGAACTAATACAAAGATAGCTCTGTCGACTCCTGTGCTTCCATAGTGAAGCTAAGATGGCGATCCAGACAGATGATAAGGCAAAGAGCTTACAGTGGCTAGAAGAACTCTAACTCGGTGAAAGATAGATTGACAATAGCTTTGGAGGGGTCTTTCTTTTATAGCCTAGGAAGGTCATCTAGTCGACAAGTCTTGACCAAATTATGAACCTTCTCTGATCAGCCAGGGAAAATTCCACTGATTATCAAGCACAACCCACCCAATGTTCATACTCACACATGACTTCTCCTCATAATGGGGGCCTTACAACTTTGAGCACCATGGATCATTGATGCCATCTTACAAGGGTGGGGCATTGGGCATATCTAATACCCCACATCAATGTCCACCCACAAGTAAACTACATTCACGGCGAATCTCTGAAGATAAATTTGAAGGAGATCCTTTGTAAGAGCTTTGGTGAAGATATAGTAGACTAGCTCTACTATCCCATCGTCAATCAAATCATGCACATAGTGATACTGGATCTCAATGTGTTTAGTGCACGCATGAAAAATTGGATTTTTGACGATGGTGATGCAACTCTGATTGTCACATCTTAGCACTATTGGATCTTCATCTTATACTTCCATATGACATAAGATCCTCCTTTACCATACTACTTCATATACAACAAATCAAGTTGCCTCTTGTACTTTGCTAGTAAAAGACAATGCCACAGATGGTTGCTTATTACTAATCCAAGAGAAATTTCTTGAACCTAAAGAGAAACAATATCCAAAAACTAATTTCTTGGAATCACTGTCACTTGCCCAATCTGAGTCACAATTTTCCATAAGAGATCTTTCAAAATTGTATGTGATATCATAATCAAGAGTTTCCTTCAAGTATCTGAGCACCTGCATCCCAGCTTTCCAATGACTCTCTCATGGTTTGTTTGATAATGTTCTCAAAACACCAATAGAAAAATTGATATCTAGCCTAGTGTTACACAAGTAGAAGAGGATGCCAACCTACCTCTTGTTTGAGAACCTGCTCAAAACACTAATAGAAAAATCGATATCTAGCCTGGTGTTACACAAGTGGATGAGGTTGCCAACCAACCTCTTGTACCTCCCAATGTCTACTTACTAGTGTTGATATATCCTCAATGGATAACTTTACATTGACCTCCATGGGTATAGCTATCTCCTTACACTTGGTCATGCAAAATGCTTTTAAGATCCCCCATGCATACTTTTTTTGAGAGATGAAGATTTTGCCAAGACACTTGCCAGATTTGAATCCCCAAACAATAGTGTAACAAGCACAAGTCTCTCATTTCAAACTCAAAGCTCAAAGCCTTTTGAGTCTGATGGATCATATCTTCATAGTCACCTATAATAAGAAGGTCATGCACATATAGGACAATCACTACAAACTTTTCACTATCCCTATAAATATACAAGTGGTGCGCAGATCGGACGCAGGTAGCTCACGTAGTGAATTCCCAAAGGTCCCCAAGAACAAAGTACTCTACTTTTTAGCACAAAAACCAATGTAAAAGCAAGCACGACATGAGACAAGAGACAAATTGGGTTCAATCTCCCCCATGCCTTGTGTGAGCGCTTCACAAAGCATGTATTTAATGTATATTTCCAATCTTTATGCTCAAAAATAGCCCAATTACAAAAATATGACAAGCTTTTAGCTTTTGAGTTTGCTTTCTACCAAAAATAAGAAAATAAAGCTAATGGACGGTGCCCATAGAGTCTGGCACACCCAATCTCAATGTCCAAATAAAAATAACATATCCAGGCGCATAAGCGCATACAAAATAATAATAAATAATCGATGTCTCTATAGACATAATCAAAATATAGGCGTGGCGCCTATCAAAATATAGTCCAAAGATCGAAAACCCGCTAGACTCCAATGCTTTCCTCCGCCACTGCTGCTATCTCTACACATCAACTGAAGCATTCACAATCGTTAGTAAAATAACACAATTAAACCGACAAAAGTGAATACCTAGCAGTCTTCAGCTACATAAATAAATCAACTGGTTAGAAATAAATCCTAACCTTAATTTATTACGAGTGCGCACTCTAAACTCATAAACGTTTATTAATTTAATATGCATTTTGCGGAATCACCCGCTATGGAATCACCCATGTACACACTAAATTAATGAAACGCCCAAAAAGGACAGGCGTCCCCATCAACTTCTCGCACAAAGAATCCTCTTTGCGTATGAGCCTCGGTCATCTAAGTTTACGGAATCCACCGTAAAACCTCACGGAATCCACCGTGGAATATGCCTCCTGGCATCATACCCCCGAGGTGGGATAGCAATTGACCTCAATTGCTATTAGCTCAATGTGGAGCTAACAGAGTGGGGAAAGCATTTAGGTCTCTAGCGTGCATCCATTGTGCTTCTTCTACAGAATGGTTCTTAAATTTCACGAGATATCTAGAGTACCTTCGGCCAGTTCTAGTGGTCATGTAATCAGTGTCTATGATGGCTTCTGGTTCAAGGATTTCAGTCTCTTCTTCTAGTAAAGGTGGGTTTTCATAGACAGGGTGGATAGGTAATTGTCCTCTAAATGGTCTCAATAAACTAATATGAAATGTATTATGAATTTTCCAATGAGATGGCAATTCTAACTTGAATGCATTGTCATTAATCTTATGAATGATTCTAAATGGTCCGTAGAATCTAGGGGCTAATTTGACAACTGGATGTCTATCTACACTTTGCAGTCTACGCTTTTCTATTCTAAGCCAAACATAATCATCAACTTTGAAATTCATGGCTTGTCTTTTCTTGTTGGCTTGTTTGGTATATGATTGTTGGGCTTTAGCAATCATATCCTTGACCTCATCAAAAATAGTGTTATGCATAACAGCAATATCATCGGCACTTTGTATTCTATTAGACAAAGATGCAACAGGTGTAGATAATCTATATCCATAAATAACTTCAAAAGGTGCTTTCTTTGTAGATGTGTGCGGTGTATTATTATATGCAAACTGTAATAAATGCAAATGAGTATCCCATGTCTGAGGTTTAGAGATAGTGTATGCACGTAAAAGATCTAGAATGGTGCTATTTGTGGCTTCTGTTTGTCCATTTGTTTCTGGATGAAATGCATATGAGAAATCAATCTTTGTGCCTAGATTTGCAAACAGTGTAATCCAGAAATTATTACAAAATCTAGAATCTCTATCTGAAATAATCACTTTCGGCAATCCATGGTTAGTAAAAACAGTTTTCAAAAATAATTGTGCTGCTTGTGATGCTGTTAAAGTTTTCTTACATGCAATGAAATATGCTTGCTTACTAAATCTATCTACAATTGTCCAAATCATGTCATGGTTAGATTTAGTATTTGGTAAACCAGTAATGAAATCCATAGATATATGTTCCCAAGGTTTAGATGGAATAGATAAAGGCATTAATAACCCATACTATTTACCATGATGTCTTTTTATTCTTTGACAAATCAGACATTCAGAGACAAAATTAGACACATCTGCATCCATATGCGGCCAATAAAAATCTTCAGTTAACATGCGTAATGTAGAAATGATACCTCTATGACCTTGATATGGGGGACAATGAATTTCATTTAAAACAAAAGATCGGAATGGAATAGTAACACACAGTCTCTTTTCAAAGAACATGAATCCATCATTATATGACAATGAATCAACAGGAATGAAATTATTTTGAACTAATTTTTGCCAATCAGAATGAAAAGTAATATCCTGGTGATATGTGTCTTTCATAGCAATCAAAGAATCAAAAGATATGATAGAAATGTTATGAATTGCAGGTCTTCTACTTAATGCATCGGCAACTACATTTTCTTTTCCAGGTTGGTATTGAATGATAGGATGGAAACTTTGAATGAATGAAGCCCATTTGATATGACGGTCAAAAATTTGATATGTCTAATGCTTTGCTGGTCGGTCTTTATCATGAATTCTGAACCCATTAAATAATGCTTCCATTGTTTTAATGCTTGTACAACTGCTAAGGGTTCCTTGTCATAAGTTGAATATTTGAGCTCAGAGGGTTTCAGCTTAGAACTAGAATATGCTATTGGATGGTTGTCTTGCATTAGCACGGCTCCTATTCCTGATCCGCTAGCATCAGTCACAACTAGAAAGAATGGTCTATTAAAGTCAGGCAATTGTAGGACAGGGGCATTGGTCAATGCACGTTTAAGTAAATCAAAGGATTTCTGCTGGTTTTCAGTCCATTGATAAACAATGCCTTTCTTAAGAAGTTTGGTCAGTGGTAAAGCAAGTAATGAGAAATTACGTACAAACTTCCTATAGAAACTAGCAAGACCAAGGAATGAACGTAATTCATGTACATTTTTAGGAATAGGCCAATGCAATATTGCATCAATTTTCTTAGGATCAACTTTTATTCCTTCTTCTGATACAATATGACCTAGATATTCTATTTCTGTCTTAAAGAATTCACTCTTGTCAGGATTTGCAAACAATTGATTTTCTTTTAGTAATTGAAAAACTAATGATAAATGCTCATAATGCTCTTCTTCACTTTGACTAAACACTAAAATATCATCAAAGAAAACAATCACACAATATTGATATTTTAGAAAAATACGGTTCATCATTCTACTGAAAGTGGCAGGTGCATTAGTTAATCCGAATGGCATAACTAAGAATTCGTAATGGCCAAACTGTGTCCTGAATGCAGTCTTAAATATGTCAGATCTATCTAACCTCACCTGATGATATCCAGATTTAAGGTCAATTTTACTAAATATAGAAGATCCTTGCAGTTTGTCCATAAGGTCGTCAACTCTAGGTATAGGATACCTATTCTTTACAGTGATCTTGTTTAATGCTCGGTAGTCAATACACATCCGATAAGTATTATTCTTTTTCTTGACTAAGAGCACAGGTGCACCGAATGGGGAACTGCTAGGTCGAATTAAACCTCTATTTAGTAATTCTTCTACTTGACTCTGGATTTCTTTTTGCTCTATTTGATTGTGCCTATATGGGGCTTTGCAAGGTGGTTGTGTGCCAGGTATTAGGTCAATCTTATGGTCTTCTGGACGTGATGGAGGTAAACCTGGTGGTAGGTCTTCTGCAAAACAATCCTTAAAATATGCAAGAAATTCCTTATGCCTAGGGTGCAGATGATGTTCATTTGCATGCAATTCATTCACCCAAATGAGATATGATTTAGTATTCTTGCGTAGTGCACGTTTTGCTTGAGTATGCGAAAGCAGTGGAAACATATGAGATGCATGCATACCAAATAATGTAATAGATTTTCCTTGAAAATTTATATTCATTGTGTGTGTGGAATAATCTATATTGGGATTATGTTGGTGTCTCCATGGCATTCCTAGAATAATGTCGTAATTAACAGTCTGCAGGTTAAGTCACATTGGTTCATGAGGAATATTTGCCTGGAAATCAAGAAAAGTACCCAAAAGTTCACTAGGTTTGTATGGGACCTGGAATAATGGACTTACGTGACTTGTAAGTGACCTAAATGGTCAAAATTTTGTGTGGGAGCTGAAGGAAGAGCAGCCCATATTTTTCGGCACAATTTTCGGGCCTGCATACCTGTGGCAGATGGAGGGTGAGCTGAAGGCTATGGTGCATGCTCCAAATCATGCAAACTCTGAGCAAACTGAAGAAAGAGAGGAGATACGAACAAAGAAGGTGAGAGTCTTTCTGGCCCATCCATTTGGTATCACGAAAATGAATGGTATGACAGTCCATAAAAGGGGAAAACTGAGATAAAGTATTCAGCCTGCTCTTATGTACGTCTTCTTCCATTCTCTTACCATAATCATGGTCCAATGAAGCCCGACTTGTGCCCAAGTACTTGAGTGACTTTGGGGCAAGAAAAGGGGAGTTATTTGGAGGCATATGGGCTGTTTTGGACTGCTAAAACTAGTCATAAATAGGGCAGCCCACTGTTCTTGTCCATTTGAAGGGAAATCAAGTGATCTATGTGGTTGTAAGTGAAGGAAGTGACCTTTTAACATCAAGACTTCATTTGAGAATGATTAGAGAGGCTTATTCTTGAGATTATGTGCATTTTTGGAGCTTGTTTATGGGCTGGAAATTACTATTTTAAAACAGGGCTGAAGTAAATTATATGCTTTGACAATGCATTTCATGAGGTTTTGATCTATGTCTTGGATGTAGTAGAGTCTACCGCCAAAATACTTGTATCTTGGAGTTGTTGTCCATTAGTATTCATGAAATAGAAACTGTTTGAGCTTGCATTTGAAGTATGCATTTGGATTAAATCTAAGATAAAATCTTTAAATGTATTGGTTTATTATCCACATACGCATTTGATGTAATCAAGTCAAAGTCTTTAATTCCATTCATGTATGCTAAGTATAAGAAAAAGCTTGAGGTCTTCTTCTTCAACTAAACCATCTCTAAAACCCAAGCCTTATCAAACCCCATTCTTTTCTCCCTCTCCTAACCTTGAATCCCTCACTCCTCTTCTGATCTAAACCGCGGTGGAAGACCTTCAACCCCCAACACGATGACACCGTGATGTAGCATTTGCAGTCTAGCACAACTCACGAGATAGAATGAAATTAGCCTGTTATCCAAGCCAAGGCTTTATTGTCTACATAGGTAGTTTTGACCAAACTAGATACTTAGACTTCATGGGCTCTAGTATCCATTTATCATTCCCTTGGGAGACCTACTCAATTTGGTCCCAACTTTCAAAAACCACTTACTAAAGATGATCTAACCAAATCACCCTGTTCTACCAAAACTCAAAGTTGCAACCCCTTGACTACATTTGCAATGGAGAAAGAAGTCTGAAAGGTACATAAGGAGCTAGTTTCATAAGGACCATTATCCAAACCTACCATTCTGATAATCTTCCTTTGTTTTGGAATCAAGTAATCAACAATGTTCTACTGCTCAATGAGTTTGAAGACAACATCATTAGCACTGTGGCCACTTGCATAGATTTTGGGATGATGAATTGGGAGCCGATGCCATCCTTGGTCTACATGGCTAACCAACAAAGAGTTTTCTACTTGGGATCATTTGATTAGTTCTCATGGAGATTTCCAATGTTCCTTTTCTAATTTCATTGATACTACTCAGCATGGAGCATGCAGGTTACCACTTATTGCTCAGAAGACCTTGGTTACAATGAGTATGGGTCAGTCACAATTGGGATTATGACTAGCTAACTATTTGCCAAAGTTACAATAAAGTCTAAATCTTCTTAAATAAAAATCTAACCTCATTAGCAGTCTACAAACTAGTAGTCGCAAAAATAGTCAACATGATGGATGGCCTGGAGACAATGATGATGAGGAAGCTGCATTCTTGGTAGTTAATACACACTTAGAACCCTTTTATTTGGTGGATGTGCTATAGATTAGCTAGAAATACTTGGATCCACACTCCTAAATTATCCCTACCTAGGAGCTAGAATCAACCTAGGACTAGAATCCTAATGATCTAGAAATCTAGAACCTGGACTCTGAGGTAGAAGCTACTCAAGCTATGGATATAGCTGACTTTGAAATTTTTGATGTGCCCAGAAAAGAGAGAGAATTTGAAGATCAGATGCAAAGAATTCAAAGGAAAACTTTCTTGGGATTACTATGAAATGAAGGGATTGGGTCCTTGGTTTTACCAATACCACATTCCCCTCAAACCGAATGTTTTGCCAATCCACATGTGGAGATACAACATGAATCCTCACATGGCAAAGCTAGTAAAAAAAGAGCTGGATTGAGTTCTCCAAGTTGGCTTTATCACTCTTGTGGATCATGCAAAGTGGATCTCACCCATTGTTATTATTTTCAAGAAAAAAAAAGAAGCTTAGAATCTGTATAGATTACATGAAGCTGAATGTTGCAATCATTACAGATCCATTATCCATTTTTTACCTTGATAACATTATTCAATGAGGTTGCTGGTACGAGATGTATTCCTTATTGGATGGATTAAGTGGGCTACAACTAGGTTTGGCTTGCTCTAGAGGATTAAGCTGCTTTTATCGTGCCCTTAAATGTAATGTGTATGCACAGTAATGTGGTTTGGGCTAAGGAATATTCCATTCTTTCCAATGGGATATGTAGGAAATATTTGGACCTACCTATAATAGAATTAATGTAGGTATTCTTAGATGACTTTAGTGTTTTGGGCACACACTCTTGCTTCACTTGCATCATCTTTGGATTTGTTTCACTAGATGCCAGGAAGTCAGTCCAAGTCTAAACCCCATGAAATGTGTCTTTATGGTCAAAGGTGGTATTTTGTTAGGTCACATGCTATAGTTCCTAGGGAAAATCCATTGGCATGGATACATTTGCGCCTCCTGGCCCATGTAGCTATCCCTCTCAATTGGCTATAATCCACAATTCCAAAGTAGCTTTCGCCTAGAATGAGGGTGCAGACCTTGCATTTTGATGTCTCTAATTACTCCTGTCTAGGGCCCCAATCATGGTCCCGCCAAAATGGACAAGGCCTTTTCATGTCTTTATGGATGCCTTAGATATGGCAATAGGTAGTATACTTACACAACATGATACCAATGGTTGGTTTTGACAAAATTTTTATGCCAGTAGATGGCTCTTTGTTGCTTAGAAAAGTTAAATTTTCACTAAAAGGGCATGCCTCAAAGTGATATATTATGTGAAGAAATTTTGTTATTATCTACTTGGCCATTTCTTTTTCTTTCATGTGGATCAGTCTACTTTGGTTTACTTGGTCAAACAACAAAGTGTCACATGAAGATTGGCTTGAAGGATTCTCTTGCTCCAAGAATTTGATTTCAAGGTTGTGTGTATTGACCTGGAACATAGCATGTGATTGCATACTTCCTATCCTAGCTTGATTCTAGAGAAACTTCAAGTGGAGTAGATGATGACTTTCCAAACGCTCGACTATTTCATGCACAACAGTGACATTGATCCACTCAATCCTCCTTGGACATGGTATGAGGAATTGCTAGTCTTTCTAGGCTTAAGACAAGTCATACATCATGTTCCAATAATGGATCAATGCAAAAAATGCACTCTAGCCGGCCTTTTAAATCCGTTGCTCTACCACATAACACTATCCAGAGTGTTACAATGCACAGTTCTTCTTGTGGAGAAGGATGTGGTCATAGATGAAGCTCATCTAGGTATGATTGGAGGCCACCTTGTGGTAGATCTTACAATTCAAAAGATCCACTAAGTTAAACTATGGTGTCCTACCATACATGGAGATGTCTAAAGATTTATCCAAAAGTGTAATGCCTACTAGCCGCTTGGTCAACCTTTGTCTAGGATCAATGGCCCCTTAACTCGAATTTACCACCATATCCCTTTCAAAAATAGGGACTAGACTTTGTTAGGCCTATCAAACGTGTGGCATCCTACATAAAAACAACTATATTCTCATGGCAAGGACTATTGCACCAAGTGGGTCGAAGCATGGGCATTGCCAAATAATTCCGCACTAGTAGTGGTAAAATGCCTCTTCGAAGACATCTTCACATGCTATGGTTGTCCGATTGAATTAGTCAACAATAGAGGGAGTCATTTTGTAAATAAGGTCATCAAGCATATGACCTCTTTCTTCATGGTAATTCATATGAAATCTTCCCCATATTATCAGCAAGCCAATAGCTTGGCTAAGTCCACAAATTGCTACTAAAGAACATCAATGGATTCTAATTGAGTCATTATCATGCTGAAGGCTTACATTGCCCAAGAACCAAATTTCCTTACCACTCCTTCGCGATCAGATTCTAGATATTGTTTCCCATTGGTTGCCCCCATTTGAAGATCCAAAAATTGCCACTCATGGTGACATGGCTTTTATTTATAAAATCCACTTACTTGCTGCTGATACCCTCGATGGTGGAATGGTATCTCAAAAAACCCATTCTCATCATGCCCTATTATGGCTGAGAACTAGATTTTAGGAGCCACCGTGCTTGTGAGGTGCCCGCCCATCGGCTTTCCAGGCACTCTTTTAGCGGTCTATCGAGAAACGAATCTAAGCGTCGCTGCCTGGCACTCCCAGGGAATGTTCAGAGTTTTGTCGCCTAGGGTTTCCCGAATTCGCCTCGCAACGGAACGTTCACGATCGAACCCACTAGGATCGACCTGAAATTCAGGTTCCTAGTTGTCAAGGTCTCCTGTTAGCATTCTAGCATCGAGTTTTGGACATCCTACTTTACGCAGATATACCCAACCAAATCAGTCCCATGCCACACTTGGTTCAAAGAGAATGGGAAACGAGAGGGATGTGCTGCTCGACCTCTCTGCCCATAGGGCATAGTCCCATTCCGGTCCCCTAAAACGGCATGAATCGGGTTCTAACCTAACAATACCTAAAGGTCCAAGACGGGAAACCTTGTGAGAAGCCTCCCAGTTCTCTGGGACCACCCTGCTGTAGGACGGGGACCCGTCTTGGGGTTTCGCCCACCCGCTTCCCCTAATAGCTTTAGTTTTCTAATTAGGTCCTACCACATTTATGTGTGACACTTAAAGTCAGCTTCATTAATTAAGCCTTTTAGGGAACAGGGTTCGTTCGCATAACTTATAGCACAGACACAAAAACAAAGCAAAGCAGTCTATTGACAAACAAGTTCCTTAACTTATCTTCAAGTTAATCTTTGTCTCCCGCCCATACAGGAGAAATTATAATTCGCTTCTGTCCAACAGAAGTATCTCTTCTGCCATGCAAAAGTAATTGGTCCAATTCACATGGCACCGCAAACTCAATCCTTTATCTAGAATAGGATCTCTCAACATGCCCAGATGTTGGGGGCCACGGAGATCTTCAACTCCATTCTAGACCTAGCAAGGGGTGTCCAGAGCTCCAACTGACCCACAAGCTGTCTAGGAGCGAAACATCATTCCCCTGGTTGGCCTTTTCACCACTCGACCTTCGGCCCATGAATCGAGCAGTGCCCTCTCGGGTTACTACGCGGTGCGACCATGGAGGTGATCCACCCGTACAATCCTTCCTTAATTAAATCCTTTAAGAATCAAGCACAAACAAGGCATTCAGCCTAATATCATTTTCCAAGAAAACATTCCTTTATTCCCATGGCGACTTGTCATCATAGACCCTTGCCATGCATTTACCATAAATCACAAGCACTTGAAATAATCATCCAAACAACAACTAACAACCAGTTGAATATAAAAGCATTTAGTATGTTGTTCGATTAATCAACAAAACCAATTGCATTCTTTCCAAAACAATGCAAGAGTAGATGATATAATATTTTCCATTGCATATTTGCTTTCTCCCTTGGGATCTAAGAGCAATATTATGCAAAAATGTTCTTAACACTTCCTTCCTTTGGCTAGGGCATATGTTAAGGGTTCAAACACTATTCATGATGTAAGTTCTATAGGTCACTTACCTTGCTTGGTAACCCAACCCTGGATTTGGATTGGCAAAAGTCATCATTATCCAACAGATCTCAAGACGTCTTAGTTTTAACCCTTATGATTAATTTCTTATACTAGCTTTAGGCAAGTCGTGAGGCAATTAGAAAATTATCCTCATATATCAACATGTTATAGGCATAATGTGTGAATACTTAATAAGATAAGTGCGAGATGATCTCAAGTAATTAGACTCCTAGGCTCTTAGGCTAAGTACTTTTGCAGTATCTAAACTTTAAAACTAGTACTTTCTATTCATGATTCTCAATGTCATATTCTTTTATTAATTATGCTATTTGTAACCCTTGACTATACCTTAATCTAGCACTTGTATGCACAATCCTTTAATGTCGTTCTTTTGACGGCTATGCTATTCATAACGCTTGACTAATTCTTCCTTGCAATTACTCTACTAGCAAATAAATCATATGTAACTAGGTGCAATTATCTTCCCTTGATATATGCACTTCACCAACTCCATCTTCCGAGTAGGTGAGATGAAATTTATCCTTTCCCATGCCCTATACTCGTGCATCATAATATGGGGCCTAACGTATCTCATACGAGAATCAAAACAAGCATCTATCAATTTGAAAATACATTACTTACGACCGGAACCGCAGTTGGATTGATAGTGATGCCTTTGCCCGAAGGCTTGTTGCTAGTTGCAAGATTGTCATCCGCACGTGACATTCTTCACTTGGAGGCCATCGACCGCAAATAGACTCAAGAGATTAAGGAGGTGGAATAGATTCAAGATGGGAGAGCGTAAGAGAAGATGGTTAAGTCGAGGATCGAGATAGAGGGAATTGAGCTAATTCTCTTCCTTGCAGCCTCTTGAGGTGACTCTTCTCTCTCTCTCTCTCTCAAGCTCTCTTTCAAGCTCTTCCTCACAATCTCTTGGAGGGGTATCCTTCTCTCTATCTCTCTCTCGCAGCCTCACAGGGTCTCCTTATGCTTCCTTATGCCTCCCCCATGCCCCATATTTTTAGTGAATTAGAGAAGAGGGCTTGTGGTTGAGAAGTGAAGCTCTTTGTGGAGGGGGATCTTGAAAAGATCAGTGATCTGATGCTCAGATCATAAATCTGATGGTTCCATTGGCTCCGAAAGGGGGGTAAAACCCCAAGACACTTGATTAGAAAGCTCTTAGTTCACTCCTTCTTTTCTCTGTTCAAAGTGTTGTCCACTGCCTGTGAACTGCGATCGCGGCGCGTGCGATTTTGCAAATCCTCTCTTTATTTTTTTCTTTTTATAAAATCTGCAAACTAACTAAAATATCTCTTGTCTTTTCTTTTAAATGACATCCAGTTTCTAAAAATCTCCATATCTTTTTTTAGGATAATATCTAAAGTATCTAAAATATACTAGTTTTTGCCCAAAATCTAATATTTTTGGACCATCTAAACTATACACATTAATCTAGTGATTAATATAACTCATAAGTCTCATTCACCTTGTAATTTACATGAAGGGTAGCTACGGTTCTTGCCAATCCGAGAACAATATCAAATTTACGACTCTCGATTTTTCTAAATAAAATATTTTAAATTAAATAAAAATGACTGACAATTAAAGTTAGTTAGTTTTTACCTTAATTAGTCTTTAGTTAGTAAACTTACTAACTTATTAATTGACTAGCTAACTTTCGAACCAACCAACTAACTTTTATTGTGCAGAGATATTACAGTGCTTGAAGCATTTGAGGCCATTTTTGGAGCATAAAGTGGCCAGGAAGCACCAAAGACCAAACTTTCATGAAAAATCAAATGGTGGCACAGATGGTTACAAGCTAGAGTTTTCCTAGATGCATTTCAATGTCAGGAATCCAACACAAGTCTCGTTCGTCGATTGGAGGTCATTTGACCCCCATTTAATCCCTGCAAGGTTTGTTGTTATAAAGCAGCTACTAGATCTAGGAGCTAGAAAGTAGCAGTGAGACCCAAATTTATAGATTTCGATGTTGCGGAGTCGCGTGTCTAGACGGATCTTGAATTTGAGTCTGTTTGCCCACCCAAAATCAAAATATCCACTTGGGATGTAGTGTGAACATGTCAAGCATGAATCGGTTATTTTAATGCTTTCACCTTAAGCTTGATTTAAAAGGAAAAAAACAAAAAAAACTGACGAGGAAAGGGGGGTGCAAATTTTTTTGTGCTCTCTCAAATTGGATGATTGATTCCTCTCCGATGATCGATCTGAGAGAGAGAGAGAGAGAGAGAGAGAGAGAGAGAGAGAGAGAGAGAGAGAGAGAGAGAGAGAGAGAGAGAGAGAGAGAGAGAGAGAGAGAGAGAGAGAGAGAGAGAGATTGTTGATCCACGTAGAGAGAGGAAGATGATGGCTATAAGCTTGTCCAATTTCATGAAGAAATGAGATATCTGATTTTTTAGTATTTCTCTCTCCTCTCTCCTCTCTTCTCTTTGTTGTTGCTCGTATGCATCAATTCAAGAGAGAAGGGCGAGGGGCGTGATGAAGAATCTAAAGCAAATGATAATACTGTGAGTGGTAGAGATCATAGATCAGGCCAAGAGAGTGCATCAGTGGCAAAGAAGGAGTGCTAGCAGCCTCTCAACCACGCCATACGAGCCTCAAACCCGTGGGTTTCTATGTGTAAGTGAGTGGTTCTTTGGTTTTCTGGAAAATGATTGGAGAAAGTGCTTGATTTTGATTGTTCTTGGTTTTCCATGTTGCATTATCTCTAAAATGTGAAAGAAAACAAGAAAATGCAATGTTATAATAATTTTCTGCAAAATAGAAAAAACCCCGCAAGTTGCGGTTTTTATGAAAATAATGGAATTTTGGGTTTTCGTTGAGTATTTTGGGGTCATATGGGATAGAAATTGATATGGAAATGATGATGAGTATCCTTGATCATTAGTAAGAACTCATAATTCTGAAATATCACATTTTTATGAACAAATAAATAGGAAAAAATAGGGAAAATAAGAAAAAAATAAGTTTTTATGCCTACAAAATTAGGAAAAATACATTTCATATTCGTGAATGTATAAAAAGGCAAGAGCATGAGGACAAGCCTTGTTTCTATGTTATAGTATGGTTCTATCACTTTTTATATGAAAATTTACATAAAAATGAATCCTACACCCATCCAACAAGTGCAAAACCTAAACGGTAGGGGGAAAGATGGTTTGTGAAAGTTGTTTGTTGCTGAAAATGATTCAAATTCCAATCTATTTGTCTATGCATAACATATAGGACAGACTATCATTTGAGTTAAGGAGACTACTAGCATGAAGAAATTCAGTGCTAGTCTCTATCAATGCCGCACGTATGATTAGTTGGAAAATCATTGAAGGGTTGTCTTTGCAGTTCACATAGTTGGTTTCTAATGATAAAATTCTTGAGCACCATGGTCATCCACACTTTCATTGAGCATAACATGGTATCAAACCTGGACGCATTGCAATTGTTTTCCAAACATTGACCTATGTGGAGTGTGTAAGGAAACCGGAGGTGTAGGGTAGACAAATAGTTTCCTGGGGAAAGCTTGGTAAGGAAATATTAAATCTCCTAGATCGTTAAAAATATATAAGAATGAAGATTGCTCGTGTGTTCTTTATGTTAGAGCAGCACATGGAGGGGCCAATCCTCTCGGTGTAGGAGAGCTGCAGTGAGGCCATGACATTCAGCCAAAGGGGTGCCTCCTCTATGTTTGTAGTATGTTGGTGTACTAAACCAAGATGTCAGGGATCTTCCTATGAGGAGTAAGGAAGGATAATCGTTGGAATACGTTCTACTACAAATGCAATATCTACATTAGCGATTAGGGCAATGAGTTCCTTGGACGCTCTTGGTCACGTAAAGCCATGTGGGGTTGTCTTGTGAGTGTTATAGAGGCTTGGCTAGTGCCTATAGCCAGTGTCAGGCCCATTTTAAGTCCTTACTTATAGATATGTGGCAAATTAGACACAATAATATGACTCCTTAATCATAACCCACAGGCAAATAGGCAAGTTGAAAGTACTAACAAGCAACTTGTTGGTATTTTATCAAAAATAGTGTTCGAAAAGAAGCGAGACCGGGATAAGAAACTATATGTGGTGGTTTGGGTGTATAACACGACGTTTAAATGATCCATGGCCACACCTTGTTCAAGCTAGTCTATGGGGAGGAGTGTGTTTTGCCCTTAGAGATTGATTGCGACTATAAGTTTTGGAATCAATCACTCTTTCGGTGAGGAGGATGCACTCTTCGAGCGCTTTAAGACTCTGGCCCACTTGGATGAGCTCAAATCACAGAGTCTGTTGCACCAAGAAGTGGCTAAGCATCAGATGAAGCAGCTGCATGATTTAAACAAATGGGACGGTCCCTACTACAAGATCGTAAGAATAGGGAAAAATAAGTCCATGGCATTAATGTCAAATCTTGAGGGAGTGGAGTTTAAAAACAAGGTTAATCTTAATAAGGAATCTTATTACCTTTAAATGCACTAACGAAATAAATGCCTTGTAGGTCAATACTGGGCTGATCAGGAACTTGCAAGAGACGAAAGAGGTTGATGGGGCGGATGATTCCTTATTTGGAACACCCATACTTGGAGCAACGATATCATCATGGAAAGCTTATCTGGTGGAGTAAAGGATATAAAGTGATTGAGCAAGAGGACGGATCATTTATCTAGGAAATCAAAGTCTTCTGCCATCACTGCTTTCGAATTCTGACAAGCATCCCTATTACATTCAATGAAGAAGGTGGGATGGAGCTTTCGATACATCCTCTAAACATGCTAAATTTTAATTATCATAATTTTGAGTAGAGGTGATGATGGCGACCGGGCTATGTTAACCCATTGTAGATGTACATGTTGTACTTGATGGAGTGTCCAGAGATCCCAAGAAGAAAGGGAGTGTAGGGATAGTTATTAGAGATCCCCGACGTAGAGTCATGATGAAATTAAATGTTTATCTCAGGGTTGGATTTACCAATAACATAAGAGAATACAAAGCTTTAATCATGGGCTTGAATATTCCTAAGAAGTACGGTATCCATCAATTGTTAGTAAAAGGGGATTCCCAGTTGGTATTGAACCAACTAAATGGGACTTACATAATATGAAATCCCATTCTTTCTATGTATTATTGCACTGCTATGACCATGCTTGACGGGTTTGAGAGAGTGTCTCTTCAACTCGTTCTATGCTATTGGAATCAATTTGCGGACTCATTAGCAAAATTTACTTATGAAGAAGACATTTTTTTCAAATGTGGTCCTAGTTTGGATATCTCTATTAATGAGGAGATGGGACTCAGTCCATTATGGGGGCTCTTAGCAAAACATGCCTTTTATGGTAGGTGATGGTTAGTATGGGTGATGCAAAGAGTGGTCAAGACCCATTTACCTTTTTTATCTTGGACCCATAGGTTGGTCAGATGACATGTTATGCATACACCTCTTTTTATTTATGTAGCCTGAGGTATGGACCATAATTTGATGCATTTAGTTTAGGGCAAGAGCCCTATTTCCTGCTTGGGATGGAGAATTTTGTTGTACATTAGCAAAATTCCAAAGAGGGTGTTTTGTTTAATTCCATTAGGCCAAGAGGGCCGATTATTTTTAGGGTTTTAATGCTTAATTTAGTTAGGCCAAAAGGGCCAATTAGGTTGCAGTGAAATGTTCTATTTCATTAGGTCAAGAGGGCCATGTATCTATTTGGTGCATGTATGTTTAATGGTTTTTTATTTTAGTGATTGCATCACACAGGTTGACAAAGTCAATGGAGGGAGCCTTTGCTGCAGAGGAGCTTCTTGTGGCCATTCCAAGTGGTATCATCCCCTTTTCAAGTTTTTTCTCTTAACCAGATAATGATCTATATGTATGTATGGGTTAATTTCTTTTCATTTGTTGGGGACCGGCAATCAAGTCATGAAGTACTTAGGTTGGGTTAGGTAAATCCTGGGAGAGATTTGAGTAGTTTTCTACTTGTTGTTAGACAATTGTCAGGTATTAAAGACCAATGATAGAGGGCAGTCCTTGTGACCCTGTCCTTTCTGCTTGCTAGGGAGCCGTTCTAGGAGTTTTTGTTAGTTGTGAGGCAGTTAGAGAAGCCTACCAAAATATTTAAGAGAAGAGCAAGTTTTGAATCTATCTAAAATAAAATAAAATTTACAAAGGTATGTAAAAAGGAGTTCTAACCCCTTAATAAGAAAAGTAAAAGAAAAAGAAGTAAAAGGAAGAAAATTCCTACAAGCAGTTGATTATTGCCTTGCAGAGGTTTGGTAGGTTCTTGAGACATGGGGCCGATGCCTGGTCTTCCTAGGGGTAGCTGCTAGTAGAAAAGAAAAGAAAGGAAGGTTGGAGTGAAAATAAAAGTGAGCATTAAAAAATGATTAAGTGTCATCTTGTGAGAGTTTGGTAGGTTCTTGGGTATCGAGTCAGGACTTGAGACCGATGCCTTGTTCTCCTTGGGTCACTCTATGCTCAACTCTCTCCTTTTTACATGCCCAAGTAGTGTGAAACCTTAAACGAAAAATGTGTTACAAGAAAAATATGATGACTAGGCTATAGGAGTCCTCGCCTAGTAGGAGGTCCTGGTCTAGTTGTCCTAAGTTAGGTAGGTAGTTCAGACCACCACTAGGATGACCTCTTTGATAGGCTTTTTATCAGTCTGTGTTAGAGCAGTTGGTTAGTGACTTGCTTTGGATTTTTGTCAGATTATGTTGGACCTATCACTTAGGTATTTTCATGCCTTGATTTTGTCAGGGGTAGGGTGAGAGCTATTCTTGTGCTTTATTGATTATAATTTTTGTGGCAGCTTGATGCTTGCTTTGATTGTTGTCTGTGCAAATTTGTTCATGGGATTCGATGAGCTGAGTCACCCTATCCTTTAGTTGCCAATGAGAGTTGGATTTTAGAGCCAATTTCAAGCCATGCTTGAAGCATTTGAGGTCTTTTTTGTAGTAGAAAGTGCCTCCCCAGATGATGGACCTAAAAACAGGCCGGCACTGGCTTGTGCACTAGCCGAACCTCTATCTCACGCGCTCAACACATAGCCAAAAGGCTCGAATCACATACACATGGGGTTCCTCCTATGGCTGAATGCCGTCAACGCTCTGCGACTCTCCTACACCTTGGGGATTGGCCCCTCGATGCGTCGCTCAACATATAAACATTTCGCACAAAAGTCCACTCAAGGTACCATTTAATCGTATACAGGAATGTACCATTGTCCTTACTTCTCTTTTCCCTAGACCCCACGACTAGCTTATGGCTTAGGGTGCCCTGTCTCTCACTCAACGTAGGTCAAGGTCCTAATGAAAACAATTGCTGTGCATCCAGGATTTCTGATACCTTTAAATATTTCCATGATTTATGCATAGTATGGATGCCAAGTGCTCAAACAGTTATGGAATCAATATTGTGCACATGTGGAAAACATCCTTTTAATGACTTCCAACTACCGTTCTTATGCGGCGTTGCACAAGCCTAGCACCGAGGAAACCCTCGTGCTACTAGGCCCTTATTTTATAATTATTATCCGTCCTAAATGCTATGCATAGGAATCAACAACTTTTCCATCATCTCACACAGCATTTAGACATATTTCAACTACTCTATCCTCCCATCAATCAAATGTTGTATTGTTGTATAGATTTATAGGGCATTTTGCCATCATTTTATGTGTAGAAAGCGGGAAAAACACACTAGAACAAGAAGGTGGGGTTGAATTGAGGAAAATCCTCATGCTTCAGTCCCCACAAACATTGCTCTTAATTTTCATTAATTTTCCGCACCCAAAATGTATTTTTCTCCTATTTTTAGTGATTTTCCTCTATTTTCCTTGTATTTTTCCTTATTTTCTACGTTATTTTATTACTGAAAATTCAAAATAGGTTATGGGCTGTGGCCCTTAGTTCCTTCTTGCAGCAAAAATGAAAATTTAGTTGGTGTTCCTATTCATTTTTCCATTTTTATGCCCAAAAATATCATTTTCCCTTGATTTTCCATATTTTACGTGTTTTAGTGTATTATTTTGAGCCACAAGATGCATATTTTTCTGATTTTTTGATTATGATCAGCAAGTACTCATGGAAAACAGCAACTTAAACAATTTTTAGCCCACGTGAACAACATTTTATCAATCAAAAGCCATAAAATCTCAAATTTCCTTTGAAAAAATTGAATTACCGCTTATTTGCGTGTTTCGGGTTTCATGTCCATGGCTGCAAATCTGAAAATCAGCAGCACTTCATGTCTAGCACAATTACAAATCACCATTTCCAGCCCGTGGAGCAATCCGATCCATGCCGGACAAGCCTCCATCATTCTTTCTTCTTCCTTCTTCTTCCCACATGAATTCCCCCTTAGAAGAGAGAGAGGGAGGAGAGAGAAAGACTAGATTTCTATCTCAGCATTCAGGCCATCAATTGAGGAGCGAAGGATGGCGATAAGATCCATAGACAGGAGGGAATGAAGCCCCATAATCCATTAGGTAGGGTGTTTGTAACATCCATGATGCCCTCTCTCCATCCATGGCGAAAAAAATGGCGCCCTCTGTTGATCACGTTTTTTCATCCCTCTTCATTCTCTCTCCACGTTTTTTGCTTCATAAAGTGCATAAAATTTTTTTTGGGGGGGGGGGGGGGGGGGGGTCCAAACTCAAAAGGCATGCTCAAATTTGGCCTCCCAAGTGTCCACATTTTCATATCTTGACCATTTTGTGGCCATTTCCCCGTCCGGACTCCGAATTGAGCTCTGAAAAATCCTGGGCATCTGGCTTGGCATCCCGCATTGGTTAGTAACTCTTGCCAACCCGCACGACTGTCTGTAAAATTATGAAAAATCAACAAGTGTCGCTCGGGCACCTTTAAAGCACTTTGACGCTTAAAATCGTCCTAAATCGAGTCGGCGCCTTTGACATTGAATATTTTTCCCTTGATATTCATAATTTTTAGCTATTTTTAAGCACTTTCCGTCACCTAAATTCCGCTCTCATTGGCGACCACGGGATAGGGTGACTCAGCCCGTCGAATCCACGAACATATCTGCACATAAACAACCAAAGAAGCATCAAACTGATACAAAACAATTATATAATAGAACTCAGCACAATGCTTCCCCTACCCCTGGACAGAACCAAGGCATGACATCCACAAGGAGTAGGCCTAGCATCATCCAATAGAATATCCGAAGTGAGTCACTAACCAGTTGCTCCAACACAGCCAAACTAAAGAGAATTGTCAAAGAGGTTGCCCTAAGTGGTAGTCTGCGCTACTTACCAACTAAAAACAACTCAACTAGGAGCTCCTACAAGGCGAGGACTCCTATAGCCTGATCAAAGAGTATTTTCTTTCAGTACATTTCTTCTTTTAGGGTTGTTATTGGATGAACATACTTGGGCATGTAAAAAGGAGGGAGCTGAGCGTAGTGACCCAAGGAGAACAGGGCATCGGCCTCAGGACCTGTCTCGGCACCCAAGAACCTACCAAGCCCTTGCAAGGCGACACTCAATCTTTTTCTAACGCTCACTTTTATTTTCGCTCCAACCTTCCTTTTTTGGTCATTTTTTCCAGCAAGAATCCACCCCTAGGAAGACAAGGTATCGGCCCCGGGTCTGATTCGTCCCCAAGAACCTACCAGGCCTTCGCAAGGCAATGATCAACTGCTTATATCTTTTCATTCCTTTTCTTTTCTTGGGATAGGGGTTAGAACCCCTTTTTACACCCCTTCATATTTATATTCATCTTTTAGGATGTACAGAGTTTCTTGGCATCATCATTATTATCTTCTGGCAGGCTTCTCTAACTGCCTCACTACTAATAAGAACTCCTAGAACGGCTGCCTAGCAGGCTAGCAGAATAGGGCCACTAGGACTTCCTTCTAAAACAGGTCTTTCGGTGTCTGACAATGTCTTTGTAGGAGGCAATGACTACTCCGACCTCCCTCAAACATACTCAACCTAAACCTGGGACTTCATGCCTTGGTTGCCGGTCCCCAACAAAAATGTATCCCCTCGACAAGTACAAATACACATATAACAGGAAAGAAAGGTACTCGAAAAGGAGAGGTATCACCTGGAGTGGCCACAAGAAGCTTCCATCGCAGCAAAGGCTCCTCCAGGCTCCACAAAATTCCACGAACCGCGAAACCTGTCCAGCAGAACACTTAAAACAAAAACCCGATTAAACGCACCCGCACTAGACAGGGGAATGGCCCTTTTGGCCTAATGAAATGAAACACTTCACTACAAAACCGAATTGGCCCTCTTGGCCTAATGAAATAAAAAAATACTACATAATATCCTCCTGGAAACAACTATGATAGACATCAAAGCATACCATTCCCAGGGGAACAAAGGCTCGTAGCCCTAAACTAGGTGCATTAAATTATGACCCATCCCTCCTGCGTATATCACAAGAGGTGTTCGCATCACATGTCGTCTAATCAATCTATGGGTCCAAGTTAATAAAGGCAGATGAGTCTCGCTTACCCTCTGCATCACCCAGATCAACCATCGTCTGCCAAAGAGGGCATGTTCAGAAAGCATACCCCACAAACGACCGGGTCCTGTCTCACCATCAATAGATATATCGGGACAAGGCCCACAATTAAAGAAGAGGTCTTCTTCATATGCAAAATTAGCCAAAGAATCGGCAAACTGATTCCAATTCCGTGGAATTAGCTGAAAAGACACTCTATCAAATTCGTCTAGCAGGGCTATGACAGTATGATGGTACATGCAAAGGATGGGGTTTCATACCATGTACATCCCATTGAGTTGATTTAAAACCAACTGAGAGTCCCCTTTCACCAATAACTGGCGGATACCACCCTTCTTGGCAATATTCAAACCCATAATCAGGGCTTTGTATTCTGCCATATTATTGGTAAAATTCGCCCCGAGATAAGCAGCTAACTTCATGACAATGCGTCGTCGGGGGTCACGGATGACAACTCCGACACTTCCTTTTCTGCATGTACCCCTGGACGCCCCATCAAAGTACAAGGTGTACGTCCATAAAGGGTTTACATATCCCGCCATCCGGAACTCTACTCGTAATTATGGTAATCGAAATTCAGCATATTCAACGGGTGGACTGTAGGCTCCATCCCTCCATCATCATTGAATTCAACAGGGATGCTCGTCAAAATTTGTAGGCAGTGATGGCAAAAGACCTTGATCTCCCAAATAAATGTCCCGCCTTCTTGCTCAATCACCTTGTATCCTTTGCTCCACCAAATGAGCTTTCCCTGATGATACCTCTGTTCTAAATATGGGTGTTCTAAATAAGGGATTAGACGACCCATCAACCTCTATCACAATTTCCTTGCAGATGTTTGATCGATCTCGCCTAGACCTGCAAGGCAATCATATCATTAGTGCAATCAGAAGTAATAAGGTTTAATCTTATTAAGATTAACCTTATTTTTAAATTCTATCCCTTCAAGGTCAGCTAACAAGACTGTGGATTTATTCTTTCCTATTCTAACGATCCTATAGGGCCCATCCCATTTGGGCTCTAGCTTGCCTGGAAATAATTCACGTCGTGCATCATAATACAGAACAAGCTGTCCTTTCTTGAAGGTGTATTTCTTGGCTTTGAGGTCATATAGCTGCTTCATTCGGCGCTTCCCCACTTCTTGGTGCAATAAGCTCTGCAACTTAAGCTCATCTAAATGTGCCAGTGTCGTCAAGCGCTCAAAAAGTGCGTCTTCATCGCTCAAAGAATGATTGATGGCAAACCGAATAGTCGGCAGCTCAATTTCTAAAGGCAAGACACACTCCTCCCCATATACTAACTTGAATGGGGTATGGCCAGTGGCTCGTTTGAAAGTCGTATTATAGGCCCACACTACCACGTATAACTTTTTATCCCAATCCCGTTTCTTTTCCGACACAATTTTGGACAAGATGCCCACAAGCTGCTTGTTGGTGCTTTCAACTTGCCCATTGGCTTGCGGATTATATGGGGTTGTCTTGTTATGCTTGATTTGCCACATCTCTGTCAAACCTTTAATCACCTTATTTAGGAAATGGGTTCCGCAGTCGGACACTAATTCTTTTGGCGGACCAAACCGGCATATTATCTGCTCTAAAAGGAAACTAGCAGTTTCTTTAGCATCATCTTTCCTTGTTGCACGTGCTTCTGACCACTTTGTGAAGTAGTCAGTTGTTACAATGATGTACCTCTTTTGCGTAGTCGACCACGGAGTAATAGGACCCACAAAGTCTATTCCCCACTTCTCAAATGGAAGTATCGCCATAATAGGGGTGAGTGGTCGTTTCCTATTCTCTCGACTATCATGTCGTTGACAAATATCGCATCTCTTAACATACGCAAATGCATCCTGGAAGATGGCAGGCCACCAATAACCTGCTCTTAAAGCCTTTTGTGCTGTAAGCCGTCCAGCAAAATGGCCACCACAAGCAGAGTCATGGCACTCTTCCAAAATGAATGGCACCTCGTCAGGCATCACACACCGGCAATAGATATCATCAACCCCTTGCCGATATAATGTACCTGCGATCAAAGCAAACTTTAACGCTTGCTGCTTAATTTTCCTTCTCTCAGCTTTAGATAATTCGGATCCCGCCTCTCCTGTTGATAAATAATGCGTTATTGCAGCATACCAGGAGGGAATAGATGCCGTATCTATTTTAAATAACAACTCCATGTCACTACCTTTAGCCCCAGATTCTTTCGGCTCCCCAAAGTCCACAAGACATTCCACGATGCCTTGCAACCTTGGTGGCTTACTCCTGATTTCATAATCAAATTCCTGCAAAGTGATCAACCACTTTGCTAGACGATCAGGTGGCTGTAGCTTATTCATCAATAATCGAAGCCCCTCCGCCTTCGTATAAAGCACGACTTTCTCATAGAGAATATAATGCCTGAATTTCTTGGTCCCAAAGACCATCGCTAGACACAGCTTCTCCATGTAGGTGTAATTGATTTTGGATATCCCCAGCTTTCGACTAGCAAAAGCAATCGGGTGGTACCACTTCTCTTCCCAAATTTGGGCTAAACAGCTATACATGGTGGCTGCCGAAAATATATAGAACACCTCACCTCTTTTAGGTGCTTTTAAAATGAGTGCTCTTGCTAGCTCTTGTTTCACATCCTCGAATGCTACCTTACAAGGGTCACCCCATACAAACGAACAGCTAAAGGACAATAAATTTGTAAGCGGCAATGTTCTTTCTGCTAAGGCGTTGATGAATCTACGGTAGTAACCAACCGAAGACAAAAAGCTATGAACTTCTTTCGGAGTGCGTGGTGGACCCATGGCAACTATAACTTTAACCTTCTCGGGGTCTGTCGCAATTCCTATCGAACTGACCACATGACCCAGCAACAGCCCATAAGGCACTCCAAAAACACACTTCCGTGGGCTTAGGGCGATGCAAAATTGTCGACAGCGCTCGAAGCATTTTCTTAAAATGATCAACTGCCTTCCTCTCATGGTGGCGGCCCCTAAGTCATCAATAAACACCTTCAACTCTTCAGGGGATATGTCACCGAATGTCTTATCTGCTGTTCATTGCCACGAACCAGGCGCATTGCATAAAACAAAGGCCATCACATGGTACGCAAAAGTACCAAATACAGTGATAAAAGTTGTTTTCAACTTGTCCTCTTCTGCAATTGCCATTTGGTTGTATCCTGCAAAGCAATCCATAAACGAATATATCTCCCTACCCGCTAATTGATCCAAAATCTGGTCAATAAATGGCAACGGGTAGTAGTCCTTAACTGTCTGCTTATTCAGCTCCCTAAAGTCTACACATAATCGGATTTGATTATTCTTCTTCTTTCTTATCACAACCGGCGAACACCATTCCGTGTGTTGCACAAGAAAAATCAAACCCGCTTTTCGAAGCTTCTATAACTCTTCAAACAGCCCGTCCCTTAGTTCGAAAGGTATAGGCCTTACTTTCTGCCGTACAAGATGACTGCCCTCTTTCAACGGAATTGTATGAACAACAAGACTAGGAGGGATGCCTCTCAACTCATCATAACTCCAAGCAAAGATATCACGGAATTCTTGGATCAAGGCCACATAGTCCTCCCTTTTTTCTGTGCTGAGCATAGAACCTAATTTGATTGGCCGCGAATCATCAGGCGTACCAAGGTCTAGCTCGATAACATCTGCATCTCTTATACGATCTTGGCCCTCTATCGGCTCATTCAAAGTGATTTGATAGATGTCTTCCGTGGTGGATCCCTCTTTAGACTCATCACTCGATGATGTCTCACTGGCAGATAAATCTTCTAATGTCTCCAATTCTGTAGAAGATAGAGGAGCTCTCTCGCTCTGCGGGGACTCAGGATAAGCATCAACCACCACACGCTGGGCACCTCTGCCGAATATTAGTCGACCGGCAGGTATATCCACTTGGTAGTCCGCTTGCAAGATCCAAGGTCGTCCGAGTAATACTTGGTAACTTGGACGGCCTGCAAAACGAATCACCCTAAAGTCCAACAAGCATTCTACATTGGCAACAGTGACATGGACCTTAGTAATGCAGCCTTCCGGCTGTCTCAAACTATCATCTGCCATTCTGAGAATTGTGGAGGTATCTTTCTGGATCGCAAGACCCAACCGTTCCATCAGTTCAGAACTCATAATGTTAACAGATGATCCCGTGTCGACAATGGCATAGTCTACTAATATCCCATCAACATAGGCTGCAACCCTTGGGCAATGCTTCTCAGCATGCTCGAACCAGTCATCACCAACTCGCGCAATACCCAAAGGTTCTACGATATACCCGGTACATAGAATCTTTCTAAATTCCTTACGTACTCCTGGGGAAAGCTTAATAAGCTGTAAAATATTCACATCCGGCTTGACTTCGCAAAGAGAGCTCGCCAAATCGAATTCATGATAGTTTGATAGAGCTCGCTTTTCACGCCAAACCATCCACTCTTTAGGTCGCTGAAGTGGCTTCAATGCCTCCTTTTTAACTTTCACCTTCTTCTTTGGTGGTTCCTTATCGGCTTTACTTTCCATGGGCTTCAAAGGTCCCCCTTCCATGGAAGGATCCAAAACTTGCGTTCCTTTGTCGCCTTGTTTAGGGTTTCCATCGACAGGTTTATCCTTGTCGGCTTCTCTACCCTTTTGACCTCTTGTAAGAATAGCTCGCAGATTAGAGGTTTCAGCATCGTTAACGCGTACAGCCTCAATCAAACTAACCCCACTACCACTTGGTAGCTCCTCCACTGTAGTCTTTGGTCGTTGAAGTATTTGTTTAGGCCCGTCTTCTCGCTGGGAATCATTTCCTTGCGCACGATGATTAACAGGCCCTGGTTGCCGATTACCGCGCTGGAGGGAACTGATCTTACTCCAGCAAGTAGCTGCTAAATGGCCAGATTTTCCACAAATGTCGCACTTAACATTTGGGCAATTTCTTGGATAGTGCTGCCCGCCACACCATTTGCAACTAAACCTCGAAGGTGCACCCTCATCTGGGTATCTACTTCCTATCAAATTTTGTTGTTTTTTAAGGAAGTTGACATCCATGGCTATTTGTCGATACTGCTCCGTAATCATGTCGGTATAATGCTTCATCATGTCCTTAACCTCACCAAGAACATTGGAAGAACTCGACTCATAGCCTTGGTCATTACCATATCGTTCCATCGGCCTAACAATTCGATTAGGCACAGGTTGTTGAGCCACAGGTATGGTGTTAAAATTGACCACCTGGCCTCCACCACTTGGAGCCATTTGATTGCTGGTAGGCATCGACATGCTAGGGGGAGCTGGTAATAAAGGCACATTCTGTATCATGTTCCCTCTCCCATTAGGGTTAGCCATCGCTATCCCTTGACCACTACTGCCATTGGCCATTGCCATATTGTTTCCCAATACTAAACCCATATTTGAATTGCCTCGAGAAGCATAGGCTGCTTGTAGTCGGGATTCCACCTCTTGTGCTCGTGTAATGGCAGTATCTATATCCCCCAAGGGGACACTACTCAACTGCAATTGGATATTAAAGTCCAAACCATGTAGGAAATATTGCAATTGGGCAGCTGTGGGGATAGGAATAGAGGTGTCTAACTTACGGAAAACCTCATTTATTTTCTTCGCATAAGCACGAATATCCTCGTGTGGTTCTTGGCGGGTCACGTTGAGTACACGCAACCAATATTTCCCACCCCTTTTAGGGGCAAACTCCCTTCGAAAAGCTCCATAAAATGCATCAATATTCAATATGGTTCCGGCATCTAAACCATGATACCATATGGCAGCTCTTCCTTTGAGAGTCATATTGAAGAACATCATTAAATACCCTTCTTCTTGAATGCGACAGTTAAACATCAGCTTTTGAAACTCCCTAATGTGGAGTTCCGCATCTTCCTCAACTAGCCCATTAAAAATGGGTAGCGCGTAACCTAGAGCCGGCAAATCTGTCGTTCCTGCTGGAATTGCAATAGGCTGCGCCATGATGAGGATTGGATTTGCACTAGGAATAAGGTACGGTGGGGTTACACCTCCCACACTTGACGTGGACTGGCTTATAGAAGGAAGGGGAGTACTAGAGCTTCCATCTTCTCCTAACTTACTGCTTGTGGCCCCAAGACCACTAGATCCACTCCCTCGTAAGGGTTCAGCACTGCTACGCTTAGGGGAATATCTCCTAAAAATTTCAGCACGTCGCCTAGCTCTTTCGTCTCTTCCTTGCTTTTGGATTTCTGCTAGACGATGCTTATCAATAAATAACGGATCAATCTCAGTATCCTTTGGCATAAACTGCTAGTTGGTCCCTAGAAAACCAGGATTCGAGGACCGCCACTTTTAAGCGGCCCCCGGCAAACGCACCACTGATGGACCTAAAAACGGGCCGGCACTGGCTCGTGCACTAGCCGGACCTCTATCTCACGTGCTCAACAACCCCACGGCCTCGCGGCCAGGAGCGTTGATGACACATGCATTGCCTTCCTAGACATCTTGCGTTTGTATTACGTCGTTTGTAGTCCACTCTTCTCTCACCCACTACTCCTCAGAGGGAGTCCCTTACACATAGCCAAAAGGCTCGAATCACATACACATGGGGTTCCTCCTACGGCTGAATGCCGTCAACCCTCTGCGACTCTCCTACACCTTGGGGATTGGCCCCTCGATGCGTCGCTCAACATATAAACATTTCGCACAAAAGTCCACTCAAGGTACCATTTAATCGTATACAGGAATGTACCATTGTCCTTACTTTTCTTTTCCCTAGACCCCACGACTAGCTTATGGCTTAGGGTGCCCTGTCTCTCACTCAACGTAGGTCAAGGTCCTAATGAAAACAATTGCTGTGCATCTAGGATTTCTGATACCTTTAAATATTTCCATGATTTATGCATAGTATGGATGCCAAGTGCTTAAACAGTTATGGAATCAATATTGTGCACATGTGGAAAACATCCTTTTAATGACTTCCAACTACCGTTCTTATGCGGCGTTGCACAAACCTAGCACCGAGGAAACCCTCGTGCTATTAGGCCCTTATTTTATAATTATTATCCGTCCTAAATGCTATGCATAGAAATCAACAACTTTTCCATCATCTCACACAGCATTTAGATATATTTCAACTACTCTATCCTCCCATCAATCAAATGTTGTATTGTTGTATAGATTTATAGGGCATTTTGCCATCATTTTATGTGTAGAAAGCGGGAAAAACACACTAGAACAAGAAGGTGGGGTTGAACTGAGGCAAATCCTCATGCTTTAGTCCCCACAAACATTCACAAACATTGCTCTTAATTTTCATTAATTTTCCGCACCCAAAATGTATTTTTCTCCTATTTTTAGTGATTTTCCTCTATTTTTCTTGTATTTTCCCTTATTTTTTGCATTATTTTATTACTGAAAATTCAAAATAGGTTATGGGCTGTGGCCCTTAGTTCCTTCTTGCAGCAAAAATGAAAATTTAGTTGGTGTTCCTATTCATTTTTCCATTTTTATGCCCAAAAATATCATTTTCCCTTGATTTTCCATATTTTACGTGTTTTAGTGTATTATTTTGAGCCACAAGATGCATATTTTTCTGATTTTTTGATTATGATCAGCAAGTACTCATGGAAAACAGCAACTTAAACAATTTTTAGCCCACATGAACAACATTTTATCAATCAGAAGCCATAAAATCTCAAATTTCCTTTGAAAAAATTGAATTACCGCTTATTTGCGTGTTTCGGGTTTCATGTCCATGGCTGCAAATCTGAAAATCAGCAGCACTTCATGTCCAGCACAATCACAAATCACCATTTCCAGCCCGTGGAGCAATCCGATCCATGCCGGACAAGCCTCCATCATTCTTTCTTCTTCCTTCTTCTTCCCACATGAATTCCCCCTTAGAAGAGAGAGAGGGAGGAGAGAGAAAGACTAGATTTCTATCTCAGCATTCAGGCCATCAATTGAGGAGCGAAGGACGGCAATAAGATCCACAGACAGGAGGGAATGAAGCCCCATAATCCATTAGGCAAGGTGTTTGTAACATCCATGATGCCCTCTCTCCATCCATGGCGAAAAAAATGGCGCCCTCTGTTGATCACGTTTTTTCATCCCTCTTCATTCTCTCTCCATGTTTTTTGCTTCATAAGGTGCATAAAATTTTTTTTGGGGGGGGGGGGGGGGGGGGGGGGGGTCCAAACTCAAAAGGCATGCTCAAATTTGGCCTCCCAAGTGTCCACATTTTCATATCTTGACCATTTTGTGGCCATTTCCCCGTCCGGACTCCGAATTGAGCTCTGAAAAATCCTGGGCATCCGGCTTGGCATCCCGCATTGGTCAGTAACTCTTGCCAACCCACACGACTGTCTGTAAAATTATGAAAAATCAACAAGTGTCGCTCGGGCACCTTTAAAGCACTTTGACACTTAAAATCGTCCTAGATCGAGCCGGCGCCTTTGACATTGAATATTTTTCCCTTGATATTCATAATTTTTAGCTATTTTTAAGCACTTCCCGTCACCTAAATTCCGCTCTCACCAGAAGCGCCAAAGACCAAATTTTTATAAAAAATGAAATGGTGGTGGATGGCCAAGCTGGAGTTTTCCTAGATGCATTTCAACGTCAGGAATCCAACGCAAGTCTTGGTTCATCGATCGGAGTTGTTTGACCCCCATTTAATCCCTACAAGGTTTGGCATTATAAAGCAACTACTGGATTCGAGAGCCAAAAAGTGCGCAACAGGGCCCAGGTTTATAGATTTCGAAGCTGCAGAGCCACTTGTTTAGACGAATCTCAAATCCGAGTCCGATTGCCCACCCGAAATCAAAATATCCACTTGTGATGTAGTGTGAACATGTCAAGCATGAACTAGTTATTTTAATACTTTAACCTTAAGCTTGATTTAAAAGGACAAAAACAAAAAAACTTGATGAGACAGGGGGGTGCAAAATTTTTTGCGCCCTCTCAAATCGAATGATTGATGCCTCTTCGATGCTTGATCTTCTAGAGAGAGAGAGAGAGATTGTTGATCCATGCAGAGAGAGGAAGATGATGGCTGTAATCTTGTCCAATTTCATGAAGGAATGAGAAATCTGATCTTTTAGTCTTTCTCTCTCCTCTCTCCTCTTTGCTGTTGTTTGTATGCATCAATTCAAGAGAGAAGGGGGAGGGGTGTGATGAAGAATCCGGAGCAAATGATGATGTTGGAGTGGTAGAGATCATAGATTGGGCCAAGAGACGCGGCAAAGAAGAAGCATCGATGACCTCCTGACCATGACATATGAGCCTCAAACCCCTGGGTTTCTATGCGTAAGTGAGCAGTTCTTTTGTTTTATGGAAAATAATTAAAGAAAGTGCTTGATTTTGACTATTCTTGGTTTTTCGTATTGCATTCTCTTTGAAATGTGAAAGAAAACCAAAAAACGCAATGTTATAATAATGTTTCGCAAAATACGAAAAACTTGCAAGTTGCGATTTTTATGAAAATAATGGAATTTGGGATTTTCATTGAGTATTTTGGGGTCATATGGGATAGAAATTGATATGAAAATGATGTTGAGTATCCTTGATAAGTAAGAACTCATAATTTTGAAATATCATATTTTTATAAACAAATAAATGAAAAAAATAGAGAAAATTTAGTTTTTGCACCTATAAAATTAGGAAAAAATACATTTCATATTCATGAACGTATACCAAGGATAGAGCATGAGGATCAAGCCTCATTCAAGCCCTATTTTCTTGTTATAGTATGGTTTTATCATTTTTATATGAAAAATTACATAAAAATGAACCCTACACCTACCCAACAAGTGCAAAACCTATACGGTAGGGGGAAGGTGGTTTGTGAAAGTGGTTAGTTACTGAAAATGATTCAAATTTTGATCTATTTTTCTATGCATAACATGTAGAATGGACTATTATTTGAGCTAAGGAGACTAGTAGCACAAAGAAATTCAGTGCTAGTCTTTATCAATGCCGCACATACGATTAGTTGGAAAGTCATTTGAAGGGTTGTCTTTGCAGTTCACCTAGTTGGTTTCTAATGATAAAATGCTTGAGCAACATGGTCATCCACACTTGCATTGAGCATAACATGGTATCAAACCTGGATGCATTGCAATTGTTTTCCAAAATTGACCTATGTGGAGTGTGTAAGGAAACCCGAGGTGTAGGGTAGATGAACGATTTCTTGGGGAAAGCTTGGTAAGGAAATATTAAATCTCCTAGATCATTCAAAATATATAAGAGTGAAGATTGTTCGTGTGTTCTTTATGTTAGAGCACCACATTGAGCGGCCAATCCTCTTAGTGTAGGAGAGCTGCAATGAGGCCACGACATTCAACTAGAGGGGTGCCTCCTTTATGTTTGTATTACGTTGGTGTACTACACCAAGATGTATGGGATCTCCCTCTGAGGAGTAATGAAGGATAATCATTGGACTACGTTCTATTACAAACACAATATATAAATTAGTGATTAGGGCAGTGAGTCCCTTGGACACTCGTGGCTGCGAGGCCATGTGGGGTTGTGAGTGTTATAGAGGCTCCGATTAGTGCCTATAGCCACTGTTGGGCTCGTTTTAGGTCCTAACAATGGCCGATTTTATTGACATGGTGTATATGCATTGGCCACACTCCCTTTGCATTAACTCAATTGCCTTTTAAGAAAGATTTTCCCTTTTAGCACCCTTATTTATCATCTAACACTTGTGCTCATTGCCTGATTTCTTACATTAGCTTTCACTTCTTTTACATTCTTTGTGTATAGTCTTTTGTGGTTCTTGCTTCCATGGCTACTTTTGAGCTTATAAATAAGGAAGTTTTCCCTCGTAGCCTTGAGGCCCTCACTAATGCATAGCCTTGGATCATTGACTCCCTGCAGCTTGCCAACTTTGTAGACCTACCATGGAACACTATCCTAGGTCACCTCAATACCCAATCCATCCTAGAGTAGTTTGTCTCAAAAAGTGCCTCAATTCACATTCATGGTCACAAATATACATTTTCCACAAAGCGTGTACAAGAGAAGCTATGTCTACCTAGCCCCATGGCAACCTCGATCCATAAATGCTCTCTAACATGGCCATTGAAGAAGTCTTTAGTCCCATGTTGAAAAAAAAGTATCGAATTGAGCAACCTTGTCGACCCCCACAAATCTAATTACAACACTCTGAAGTTCCTTATCAAAGCCCTCTATCTGCAAGCTAATGCATTTAAATCCAATGCATTTAACGTCTTTAAAAAAAAGTAGCATCTCTCTTCTTCTCCCCTTGTACTTCTCCTATTGCCTACACCCATATCTTCCACGATCACCTCTTTCTTGATGCAAAACGCCTAGCCCATGAGCCATCCAACATCAAAACCATGAGGGTGATGTGTGGACAACACTTTTCTTTGTTGTTCTCCCCACCTACTCTCCTTACCCTACCTCGTCAGCTCTTAACACCTATGATGGATGTCAACCAATCTCAATATGAGATTAGCATTTTGCATGAGCCTAGCCTCAATCCTCACCCGGACCTAGTGGAGTAGTGCCTTGAAAGACCAAGTCCCAAAAAATGAGGAGCAAGTCCTCACTAGGACCTAGTGGAGTAGCGCCTTGAAAGACCAAGTCCTAAAAAATGAGGACCAAAAAGGGAAAGACACTGGCAAGTAGGCCTTAGAGTAAGAGCAACCATCCCAGGAATGCCAACCCCCCAAGTCACCCAAAAGATCAAATTGTGCCACTAGCCTCTCTTCTAAAATTTCCCTCCTCAAGTTTAAGGGCCAAAAGCACCAGTATAGTAGGCAGAGGAGCCTCAAGAAGTAAATAAGCCCCCTAGCCCCACTTTGATGATTCTCACAAGTGTGGATGGCACCTCCTCTACAACCACACCCCTCTCCACCAATCTATTTTGGTAACTTGTTCTTATCCCATCAGATATTAGTTGAGAAATGGCTCACCGTTCCTAAAATTTTTCAATGGTTCTTAAATCGAAAGTAGCACTAGTAGCACGAACTCATTGTCTAAGTAGACTACCTAAAGCACGCCAATACCACCCTCTCTAAGAAGCTCTAATAGAAGGGTGTTGCCCTCTGCGAACACTGACAAAGGTTGCAACTATGCCAATAGGCCAAGTTGGCCTTTGTAGATGATGTCTTGCTACTGCTGAGCAATAGAGCCCAACAACTAGAGAGGAAGAATGCCTTTTTCCAAGCATGTGTAGCTAGAGTAGAGCACTCGAATGGAATGAACCTACTCTATTTAGATATCATTGAGGAACTCTACTGGGATTAAAAGCAAGAGTGGATCGATTTGATAGGAAAAACTTAAATGGGATTGGTTGGTCACCATGATGAACTCCTGCTCCAAGATCCTACCTTTGTCCAACAAGCCAAATGAGTAGGGCTATGAGACCAACTCTGCCCCCTTTGTGTAACCTTAGTCCATCACAACCCCACCCATTCCTTAGCATCAAGGCAAGAGTAATCCTATAAGCTCCACCCCCTTACGCTCCCACTTTGCATCTAGCTCTGGTACCAAGTTCAAACTTGTCAGATTGGGCTACTCGTACTCTAGATCCTTGTAGATCGGTCGCCCAAGGAGTAAGGAATAGTAGCAAAAACCCCAATCCCCATATGAAAAAGAAAGTAGATTGCCATGGAGAAGCTCCTCACTCCTAGAAGTAGGAGGATGCTCCACCAAAACCATTAGCACCTTCTCTATTGGCACTAAATTTGTAGACATAAAGTGGCAAATGATGATCCAAGCACTAGAGTAGCAAAATACCAAGGGTGAGGAGTGGATTAAAGTACTGCAGTAGGTCATGCTAGGATTGCAACTAGAAGGTGGAATTCGGTCTTCTTTGGCAATATGTTATAGAGCAACAACTGGCTAGACTAGCCTAAGACGTGAAGAAGATGGGTATTCCCCATCCCAGTTAGGATTTAGCTGACCCTTGCCCTCCACCAAAATGCCATTGGAGCGTTTGCATCTCTAGCCCAAAGCTTGAGTCAAGAAGGAATCATGCTTGAATCAAGGAAAAGAATCCACAAATATTGATGATCCAAGAAAAGGTTAGGGAGGCAGAGATCCTAATCCTGATGATCCATTCTTTGAATACCCCTCTTCTCCTACCCAGACATCATGAAGTTGGCCACTCTTAACTAGCTTTGGACTTGCTTGACCAAATCCAAAGGCCTCTCCCTCAAGCAATGGCATTGCATCCATGCCCTCCTCCTGAGTACGAAGTCCATGCATAAATTGAAACTTGAAGGATTTTAGACCTACCTTGCTAGGATTACATTTAAGTGTGATCACAGATAACTAAAGAAAGTCCATTGAGGGAAGCGGGTGGGCGGAACCCCTGACAGGTCGTCCTACGAAAGGGTTGTCCCAGAGAGTTGGGAGGCTTCTCACAAGGTTCTATAGTCGTATGACCTTTAGGTAATATTAGATTAGGACCTAATTCATGTTGTTTTAGGGTGACAAACCCCAAAACATTCCATGGCAGTGCTGGGCAACGATGCTTAGATTTGTTTCTCGATGGACCGCTAAAAATGTACCTGAATAGCCATTAAGCGGGTACCTTACAAGTTCATTTTCAACATGCTTCTTAAAGTCCTTAAAGACATCAATCACCTCATCCTTGTGCTTTAGAATATATAGCCATGTGTATTGGCTGAAATCATCAATGAAGGATACATAATGCCAGGCACCACCAAAAGATGCATTATGGAGGCAGGTCCCCATAGATCTGAGTGTATCAATTGCCAAGGCCGAGAATTGTTTCTGACATGTCTCATGAATGGGAATCTCACTTATTTCCCAAACTGACAAGTAGAGAATACATATCCAAGATCATTGTACTTGAACTTCGACAAGCCAAGTACAACCTCTTTTCGTTGCATATTTTTCAATTTCTATACATTAATATGGTCGATGAGTTTGTGCCAGATTTCTACATCCCAAACTACTCCATTATCATGGGCAAACATGATTGCCTTCAATTCTGAGATAGATGCATCGAAAGTAAACATTCTACCATCTCTCTTACCTTTAGCAATCAAATTATAGTCATTGCCATATTCTTCAATAAACCAACCATCCTTGTTGAATTTGACTTGTAGATTTTGTTCTACCATCTATCCAATCGACAGTAAATTCTTGGTAATAGAAGGTACATATAGTATATCATGTAGGCTCTTCTTTCTGCCATCATGGCATGAGCAACAAAACCACACCTGTATGCTAAATATCATGCTGTGTATCATCACTAGTACATACAAATCCATGAGACCCTGCTACTAACTCATCAAACCATTTGCCATGAGGAGTCATATGATTGGATGCTCCTGAGTCTATATACCATTTCTCATATTTGCCTTGCTTAGACGTATTCTTTGATACATGCTGCATAGCAAATAACATGTCTCCCTGGTCATCCTGAGTACCACTAGAAGATGCATAATCTCCATGTTGCTTGCCTTTTGCCTTCATATCAACTTGGTTTTTATGGAAATCCTTTGTAATATGAAATCTTCTGCAATATTGACATTCTTTATCCCTGTTAGACTGCACATATGACTGTCAAGAGCCACCTCTTCCTCTAGGTGATCTCCCCCTACCTCTAAAGTCTCCAGATCCTCGTTGTCCTTGCATATTTGAGCTATGCCAAGCATTTTGTTGCTGCTGTCCATATATGTTTCTAGTGTCTCCTTGACCCCGAAAAGCTCCACAAGCTCTACCACCTCTAGCTCACTAACTAGAGTAAAAGATAGTGTCTTTGCCATGAGATGTGTTTGAAAATGTATTTAAGCCAAGCTCCTTTACTTCTTCATGTAGCACCAGTGCAAGGAACTCATCCCAATCAAGGGGTTTTGTTCTCATAGAAATGCACGTATCAAATGCCTTATACTCCTTGCCTAACCCATTCAATGTCACTACAATCATATCATCCTATGAAACATGAGATCCAATAGTAGCCAACTGGTCAGCTATGGTCTTTATTTTCGTCATGTATACTTGAATGCTCTTTCCATTCCTAGACATATTGTTGAATCGCTGCTTCAACTGTATCTTCCTTGCATGTGTGAAATTACCATAATTCTTCATGAGTGCATCCTCAGCATCCTTTGGGGAATAGCAATTGGTAATCTACATAGCCATCACATCAGAAATGCACAAAGAAAACCAATGCAATACTTTACTAGCTCGTTCCAACCACTGTCGCTGAGCTCTCCACTGTTCTTGTGTAGGATTCCGTTCAAGCAATTTTAGTTCAACTTTAGCCCCTGTACATAAGTCCCAATAACCTCTGCCAATCAAAAAGTTTTGCATAATCTTGAACTTCCATCGAGCAAATTTTTTGTTATCAAGCTTGTCTCCCACAATTTGAGTGATATTGTTAGTGCCTTGAGCATTTGCTATATTTGCAACCAAGATATTCAATGCTATATGCAATCTATAAGTGCTTGAATCCCTGTAATTCAAGAATAGACTTTTTGCACTTCAGGAACAGTTTTCTTGCAGTTTAGGAACAGACTTTCTGTAGTTCAAAAACAATCTTCATGTAGTTCAGGAACAATTTCTTGTAGTTCAAGAATAGTTTCTTGCAGTTCTTTAGGTAGAGAATCTTGACAATCCGCTTGCTGTAGACTGTATTCTAGTGAAAAAAACATAGTCAAATGAGCATAAACCAAGCTCAAATCAGTTTAAAAAATTCTATGGTAGTGGCAAAGCATCACAGTAACAAACTATGTTCATACACGCATCGATAGATGCCTAGAACTAATACTGACATTCACTAGACTCTCCCACAGTTTATGATAGGCAAGCAACCTATTGTGACTAGCAGCATCAACTCTACAATAATTAAGGTATTCTCAACTCAATAATATCTTTAAACCACTATAGACATGTCCTAGTACATTGGGGATTTAATATGTGACCAAACAAGCATCAATGTTTGTATTGTATTAAGCAAGTATAGCAGTACCAAATACAACCAATCCATTGCTATAATCAGCAATATTTTCTCTATTAAAACAAGAGTATTTAGACCTCAAAACAGCCCCAAAAAATCTCATTCAATTGTGACTCTATGCAAGAGTTGATACATGTCCAACCGGTCAGTATAGATTGCATGTATGTCAAGTGAAGATGATAGGTATCCTTCCTACAGACAATAACCAGTCAATATCCCTATATAACCAACAATAAATCAGTACAAACTTTGGTCTTTCAGCACTCATAGTATCCCAAAAAGCATCTACCACTCAAGTGGTATGATCCAAGTATTTTTCAACAATAGCAAATAAGCGTCACAGATACTTTAACCTTGTATGTATACTGTTTCCAAATTCAGGATAGCAACTAGTTCACTATTTCTAGCCTACAAATAAGCTCCAAACTTGAGAATTTAACACTCTAAAACCATACTCAAATGCATGAGAATAAGTCGTATACATTGTCAGGATGAAAGCCACAAGTGCCCTAGAACCACCTGTTATTTACTACAATAAACAGTCAGTCTACATAGGTCTGTACTAAATATCTCAAAATCTTTAAAGAATTTGAAAAAGCTTTCTTCTGCAAAGTTGTAGGCCAGGTCGAAACGGTCAACAATTGCAAGCCATTTCTCTAAAATCCATTTTTGTAGCAAGATATAGCTTCTGCAAAAAAAAAAAAACAAGCTGTAGGCACAGTCTCCTTTGACGATATTTTTTTTCCAGATATGATGTCTTTGATGTCAAATGGCCATTATCAAGTCTTCAAGATTTAGGCTCTAATACCATGTTCAAGATTCAGAGGGAGAGAGAGAGACAAAGACATGTATTTGTAATAGAGAGTAGTGAACTCTCATTGTTCTCTTCTTCTCATTGATGGGACCTGAAATGGGCCGGCACTGGCTATGGCACTAGCCAGACCTCATGCTCATAACAGATAAACACACCCTCACGGCCTCGCGGACCAGGAGCGTTGATCTGCGCCGCCTGCTAAAGGACAAACTACCCTAAAGCCTAATCTATGCGTTTATAGTTTTATAGTTTTGTAGTCCAACGTTTCCCTTTCTATAAACTCCTCAAAGGGAGAACCCATACACATTGGCAATAAATACCATGATAATCACATACATAGGAGGCAACCTCTCGGTAGAAACACCGCGGCCCCACTGCAGCTCTCCTACATCGCAAGGATTAGCCCCTTGATGTGTTGCTCAACATATAAAACAAACGAACAAAGTCTACTCTTCATTTTTGAAAGAACTCCAGTAGATACTATGTTTCCTTTCCAAATAATCCCCCAAGAAACGAACATCTATTCTACGGCTTAGGATGCCTTCCCACACTCAACGTGGGTCATTGTCATTAAAAATAGGTGCTATGCATCCAGTTTTTTATTTCGATACCATGGTTTCATGCACATGCAAAGGTGAATGATTCTAAAGTGCTCAAACATAATTTTCAAATAGGACACGTGGTGTGCACAACCAAGCTTTCAATTCTTATTCTCTAACGCATTGCGGTGATGAAAGGATAGCACCGAGATAACACTCGTGCTACTATCCTCTTAATCAAAATAACACGGACTTTATGTCATGATGTGCATAAGAAAATCAGCAACAATCAGCATGCAAATCATACCATTCAAACCTCTTGACGCCCTATGTTTAGGTATTGCTTTCGTTGCATAGGTGTAGAGGTTAATTTTGTCATGTTTTGATGTATAAAAAGCGATAAATCACAAATTTTAACAAAGAGATACGGAAAACTGAGGCCAAACCTCATGCTTTACCACTACCACACATCCACAAACAATCATTATATTTTTCCTTATTTTTCCAAGACATATTTCTATTTTTCCCATTTTCTTGATTTATTTGGCAATAAAATATGCTATTTTCTGGTTTTTCTTGTTCCAATCACTTCATCATAATAACATTCAATTTATCTTCCATTTTCCCCCCATGGGAACACCTTTTACCCACCCGAAACGGAAAAACTACCATTTTAGCACTTAAAGACCGCATTTTGGGTTTACGGGAATTAAATAAAGCATGTGAATCATTGCAAAATCAAAATTTTCCGATAAACAACAATTAATCATAATGCAAAAAATCCCCAAATAAATTTTTATCCAATAAGAACATAATTATCATCATAAACTATAAAAAATCCTTCATTTTCTTCATAAAAATGGTCATACTGTGTTTTTACGTAACCCAAGACGCCTTGAATGACTGCATAACCAGCAGACGGAGCCTCCATTGCTCTCAATCCAATGCTATACTTAAATCTTCAGGATCTCCATCAATTTCCTTCACCACTTCCTTCATTCTCCTTCCTCAGTTCCTCCTTCAAGACGGCACCCCCCCTCTGGTTCTAAGTTTGGCCACCTTTTCACATCTTGCCCAAATTGTGGCCACTTCCTCATCCGGAATCTGTTTCAAGCTCTGAAAAATCCTAGGCATCCGTCTTGACATCCCACACTGAGTTGCAGCTCCTGACATCCCGCACAGTAGTTGAAAAAATTATAAAAAATCCACAAGTGTCACTTGGGCGTCTTTTAAAAGTCGTCTTTCACTTGGTGCTTAAAATCGTCCTAGCTGGAACCACTGCCGTCGATGTTAAATATGTTTCCCCTGAATTTAATTTTTTTTGCAAATTTTAGGCACATCTCGAGCTCAAAACTCCGCTCTCATTGGCGACCACGGGATAGGGTGACTCAGCCCGTCGAATCCCACAACAAATCTGCACAAAATAACCAAAGAAAGCATAAACCTGATATAAAAATAGATACACATTAAAACACATCATAATGCTCACCCTACCTCTTGACAAAACCAAGGCATGAAATCCACAAGGAGTAGGCCCATCATAATCTGATAGAAGGTCCGAAGCTAGTCAGTAACCGACTGCTCCAACACGGCCAAACTAAAAAGAACTATCCAAGAGGTCACCCTAAGTGGTGGTCTGAACTACCTACCTAACTAAGGACAACATAACCAGGAGCTCCTATTAGGTAAGGACTCCTATAGCCTGATCAAGAAGTATTTTCTTTTAGCACATTTCTTCTTTTAGGTTCTTTATTTTTCCATACTCGGGCATGTAAAAAGGAGGGAGCTGAGCGTAGTGACCTAAGGAGAATAGGGCATCGGCCTCAGATCCGGTCTCGGTACCCAAGAACCTACCAAGCCCTTGCAAGGTGACACTTAATCCTTTTCTGACGCTCACTTTTATTTTCGATCCAACCTTACTTACTTTCTTCGGTTCCAGCAAGATGCCACCCCTAGGAAGACAAGGCATCGGCCCCGGGTTTTGACTCGTTCCCAGGAACCTACCAGGCCTTTGCAAGGTGATGATCAACTACTTATAAATTTTTCTTTCTTTTCTTTTCTATTTTTATAAGGGTTAGAACCCCTTTTTACACACCTTTGTATATATTTATTATCTTTAAGATATTCAAGGTTTTTCTTCTCTATCATCATCATTTTGCTTCGGCAGGCTTCTCTAATTGCCTCACAACTAACAAGAACTCTTAGAACAGCTACCTAGAAGGCTATCAGAATAGGGTCACTAAAACTGCCTTCTAAGACAGGTCTTTCGATGCCTGGCAATGTCTTTTCAGGAGGCAATGACTACTCAGACCTCCCTCAGACATACCTAACCTAAACCTGGGACTTCATGCCTTGGACGCCAGTCCCCAACAAGAAAATAAAATCCCCTACAAGTACACAGACACATATAGCATAAAAACACATTACTCGTAAAGGAGAGATATCACCTGGATCGGGCCACGAGAAGCTTCCATGCGACAAAGGTTCCTTCCAAGCTGTTCTTTGAACCTGTCTAGCACAGAACTAAAACAAGAAACCATTAACCGCACCTGTACTAAACAGACAACTGGCCCTCTTGACCTAATGAAATAAATCATTTCACTACAAAAACGAATTGGCCCTCTTGGCCTAATGAAATAAAATAGAATAGCACCTACACATCCCTCCCCAAAATAGTACATATATACAATAATATGCTCCTTTCCAAGGAGGAAAAATAGGGCTCACAGCCCTAAACTAAATGCATAAGATTATGACCCATCCCTCCTGCATATATAGCAAGAGGCATATGCATAACATGTTGTCTAATCAACCTATGGGTCCAGGATAACAATGGTAGATTAGTCTCGGCTACTCTTTGCATCACCCATATCAACCATCGCTTGCCATATATTGCATGCTCTAATAACATTCCCCACAAGCGACCGGGTCCTGTCTCATTATTGATAGCAATATCTAAACTAGGACCACAGTTGAAGAAAAGGTCTTCTTCATAAGCAAGATTTGCTAGTGAATCCGCAAACTGATTCCAGTAACGTGGAATCAACTGAAAAGACACTCTCTCAAACTCCTCAAGTAGGGCCATTGCAGTTCGATGATACATACAAAGGATGGGATTCCGCATTGTGTATGTCCCATCTAGCTCATTCAGGATCAACTCGGAATCCCCTTTTACTAACAGCCGTTGAATACCACCTTGTTTGGCAATATGCAGTCCCATTATCAAGGCTTTATACTCTGCCATATTGTTAGTGAATCCTACCCTGAGATAAGTAGCTAACTTCATCGTAACTCTACGTCGGGGATCTCGAATTACTACTCCAACACTCCCTTTTTTATTAGGACCCCTAGATGCTCCGTCAAAATATAATGTATACGTCCATAATGGGTTTACATAGCCTGCCATCACGAACTCCTCTATTCGTAATTATGATAGTTAAAATTTAACATGTTTAGAGGGTGAATTGATGGCTCCATCCCACCTTCTTCATTAAACTCAACAAGGATACTTGTCAACACTCATAAGCGGTGATGGCAGAAGACTTTGATTTCCCACACAAAGGCTCCATCTTCTTGCTCAATCACTTTGTATCCTTTGCTCCACCAGATAAGTTTCCCCTGATGGTATCTCTGCTCTAGATATGGGTGCTCCAAATAAGGAATTAACTGGCCCATCAACCAGTCTTTAAGCTCTTTTGCAGGTCTCAAATCAGCCCCAGCATGGACCTGCAATGCATTGCTCTGTGTTAGCATACTCAGAAATAATAAGGTTTAATCTTATTAAGATTAACCTTATTTTTAAACTCTACTCCCTGCAAATCAGCTAGTAGAGCCGTAGACCTATTTTTCCCTATCCTGGCAATCTTGTAGGGGCCATCCCATCTAGGTTCCAACTTCCCTGGAAATAGCTCCCTATGTGCATCGTAGTATAGAACTAATTGCCCTTTTTTAAAGGTATACTTCTTTGCTTTGAGGTCGTTCAACTGCTTCATCCGACGTTTAGTTACCTCCTGGTGTAATAAGCTCTGCAATTTCAGTTCATCTAGGTGGGCTATGGTCGTGAAACATTCAAAGAGTGAATCCTCGTCTCCCAAAGAGTGGTTAATTGCAAACCGTATGGTTGGAAACTCGATTTCAAGGGGTAACACACACTCTTCCCCATAAACTAATTTAAATGGAGTATGGCCAGTAGCTTGCTTGAATGTTGTATTGTACGCCCATACCGCCACATACAACTTCCTATCCCAGTCTCGTTTTTTCTCAGAGACTATTTTAGACAAGATACCCACAAGCTGGTTATTAGTACTTTCGACTTGCCCATTGGCTTGCGGATTATAGGGGGTCGTTTTATTGTGCTTGATTTGCCAAGCTTCGGTCATGATTTTGATCACCTTATTCAAAAAATGGGTTCCACGGTCCGACACTAGTTTCTTCGGTGGACTGAAACGGCAGATAATTTGCTCCAAAAGAAAACTTGCAGTCTCTTTTGCATTGTCGTGCATGGTCGCCCGCACTTCTGACCATTTTGTAAAATAATCAGTTGCTACTATAATGTACCTTTTCTGGGTAGTAGACGACGGGGTGATAGGACCCATAAAGTCAATGCCCCACTTCTCAAATGGAAGGATAGCCATGATAGGCGTAAGTGGGCCTTTCCTATTCTCTCTGCTGTCATGTCTTTGACAGGTATCACATCTCTTAACATACTCAAAGGAATCTTGGAAGATGGATGGCCACCAATATCCACCTCTTAAAGCTTTCTGTGCCGTCAATTGTCCAGCGAAGTGCCCTCCACATGCAGAGTCATGGCACTCTTCCAAGATGAAAGGAACCTTGTCAGGCATCACACATTGGTGATAGATATCATCAACACCCTGCCGATATAGTGTCCCTGCGATCAAGGAAAACTTCAAAGCCTGTTGTCTGATTTTCCTCTTTTCAGATTTTGATAAACCAGCTCTAGTTTCTCCTGTTAATAGATAATGCGTGATAGCAGCATACCAAGATGGGATAGAAGCTCTATCAATTTTAAACATTTCTTCAATATCACTTCCTTCAGCAAAAGTCTCTTTCGGCTCCCCAAAATCCACAAGGCATTCCACAATCCCTTGCAACCTTGGTGGCTTACTTTTAATCTCATAATCGAACTCCTGCAAAGTGATTAACCACTTTGCCAAACAATCAGGCGGCTGTAGCTTGTTCATAAACAATCTAAGTTCTTCCGCCTTCGTATAGAAAACAAACTTCTCATAGAGGATGTAGTGCTTGAATTTTTTAGTCGCAAAGACCATCACAAGGCACAACTTCTCCATGTAGGTGTAGTTAATTTTTGAAATGCCCAATTTTTGACTAGCAAAAGCTATCGGATGATACCACTTTTCCTCCCAGATTTGGGCTAAACAGCAGTTGATACTATGCATGGTGGCTACTGAAAATATGTAAAATACCTCGCCTCTTTTAGGTGCTTTTACTAGCTCCTGTTTCATATCCTTGAAAGCTATCTTACAAGGGTCGCTCCATACAAATAGACATCTAAAGGATAATAAGTTCGTTACTAGCAACGTCCTTTCTGCCAAGGCATTTATAAACCTCCAATAGTACCCTATCGATTGACAGAAAGCTATGTACCTCTTTCGGAGTGCGGGGTGGACTCATAGCGACTATAACCTTAATCTTTTCAGGGTCAGTTTGCGATTCCTACCGAACTGACCACATGGCCTAGCAATAGCCCATAAGGCACACCAAAGACACACTTCCGTGGGTTAAGATCGATACAAAATTGTTTGCAGTGCTCAAAGCATTTTCTTAAGATAATCAACATCCTTTCCTTACAGTGGCTGCCCCCAGGTCATCGATAAATACTTTCAACTCATCTGGGGAGATGTAACCAAAGGTCTTGTCTGCTGTTCGTTCCCATGATCCAGGTGCATTGCACAAACCAAAGGCCATCACATGGTACGCAAAAGTACCAAAGACAGTAATAAAAGCCATTTTCAACTTGTCCTCTTCTGCAATTGCTATCTGGTTGTATCCTACAAAGCAATCCATAAACGAATATATTTTCCTACCTGCTAATTGATCCAAAATATGGTCAATAAATGGCAATGGGTAGTAATCCTTAACCGTTTGCTTATTCAGCTCTCTAAAATCTACACATAATCGGATTTGGTTGTTTTTCTTCTTCCTGATAACAACTGGTGAACACCATTCTGTATGCTGTACATGGAATATTAAACCAGCTTTCCTTAACTTCTGTAACTCCTCAAATAGCCCGTCCCTCAATTCAAAAGGAATATGCCTTACTTTCTGACGCACATGACGACTACCTTCTTTTACAGGAATAGTATGAACAGCCAGGCTGGGAGGAATGTCTCTCAGCTCGTCATAACTCCAAGCAAAGATATCGCCAAATTCTTGAATCAAGGACACATAGTCCTCCCTTTCTGCTGAACTGAGCATGGAACCTAATTTAATTGGCTGCGAATCATTCGGTGTGCCAAGGTCCAACTCAATCACATCCCCGTCTCTTATCCTATCTTGTGGCTCTATTGACTCATTTAGAGTTATCTGATAAATATCCTTTGTAGTGGACCTCTCTTTAGATTCATCACTCGATGATGTCTCACTACCAGATGGATCATCTACTATTTCTAATTCAGTAGAGGATAAAGGAGCTCTCTCACTCTGAGGAGACTCAGGGTAAGCATCGACTATTACTCGATTAGCACCTCTACCTAGAACCACTCGATCAGCGGGTATATCAACTTGACAATCTATTCGTAAGATCCAAGGCCTACCTAGCAAGACTCGATAGCTAGGACGTCCTGCAAATCTTATCACCCTAAAGTCCAAGAAGCATTCTACACTTACAACTGTAACATGGACTTTAGTGACGCAACCTTATGGTTGCCTTAGACTATCATCAGCCATTCTAAGAAGGGTGGAGCTGTCTTTTTGGATACCTAGACCCAACCTCTCCATCAAATCTGAACTCATGATATTGACGGAGGACCCAGTGTCTACGATAGCATGCTCTACTAATATTCCATCCACGTATGCTGGAACCCTAGGGCAATTCTTTTCAGCATGATCAAACCAATCTTCCCCTACTCGTGCTATGCCCAAAGGTTCTACAATATACCCAATATGCAGGATCTTCTTGAATTCCTTGCGTACTCTTGGATATAATTTAATCAACTGTAAGAGGTTTACATCTAGTTTGACTTTGCAAAGAGAACTTGCTAAATCAAAATCATGATAGGTAGCCAAAGCTCTCTTTTCTCGCCAAACCATTCTCTCTTTTGGTCTCAGGTTTAGCTTTGGTGCTTCTTTTTTAGCTCTTGCCTTCTTTCTTGGCACTTCCTCATCCTTCTTAGGATCAACTTTTTTGTCAATAGGCCTTAGAGGTCCCCCTTCCACGCCAGGATTCATGACTTGCATCCCCTTATCCCCTTGCTTAGGGTTTCCCTCAACCGGTTTTGCATTATCTTTATCAACCTCTTTAGCCTTTGGCCTCTTGTCACGGCTCGTAGGTTAGAGGTTTGAGTGCCATTGACGCATACAACCTCAATAAGGCTGACTCCATTGCCTTGTGGCAACTCTTCTATAGTGGCTTTCCCCTTTGCAATATTTGTCTTGGTCCATCATTTTGCGATAGGTTACTACCTTACGCTCTATGATTAACTGGACTTGGCTGTTTACTCCCTTGTTGGAGGAAACTAATCTTACTCCAACAGGTAGCAACTAAGTGGCCTGACTTCCCACAAATATCACATTTAACATTTGGACAGTTTCTAGGAAAATGTTGTCCGCCACACCACTTACAACTGAATCTTGAGGGTCCACCCTCTTCAGGGCGGCAACTCCCTATCAAATTCTACTGCTTCTTCAGGAAATTTATGTCAACAGCTATTTGCCGATATTGTTCAGAAATCATGTTGGTGTAGTGCTTCATCATATCCTTAACTTCGCCAAGGACATTAGAGGCACTCGACTCATAGCCTTGATTGTCTATCCGTCACTCCATGGGCTTAACAATTTGATTGGGCATTGGTTGTTGACTCACAAGAACAACATTAGGGTTCGAAACTTGGTCTCCAACATTTGGTGGAGCTAACTGACTAGCCATAGGCATAGTCACACTAGGAGGAGCTGGCAGCAAAGGTACATTTTGAACCATGCTTCCTCTCCCATTAGGGTTATTCGTAGGCATCCCTTGACTTCCATTCATCAATGGTAAATTGCCTCCAGGTACTAGGCCCGCATTAAGAATTATTTGAGAGGAGTAGGCCGTTTGTAATCGTGACTCTACTCCTGCCCGCGCGATGGCGGTGTCTATATCAGCTAAAGACACACTGCTCAATTATACCTCAATATTGAAATCCAATCCATGCAAGAAGTATTGCAATTGGGCAGCCGACAGAATATGAATGTAAGTTTGTAACTTACGACACACTTCCTTAAGCTTCTTAGCATAGGCTTTTACATTCTCATGGGGATCTTGGCATGTTACATTCAACACACGCAACCAGTATTGGCCACCTCTTTCAAGGGTATATTCTCCTCGAAAAGCTGTATAAAATTGGTCGATTGTGGTTATGGTTCAAGTCTCTATGCTATGATACCATACCGTAGCCCTTCCTTTTAATGTCATGTTAAAGAACATCATAAGATGTCCCTCATCTTGGATGCGGTAATTAAACATTAGTATTTGGAATTCACAAATGTGAAACTCCGCATCTTCTTCGGCTAACCCATTAAAAATGGGCAAAGGCACTCCTAAAGCTGGTAGATCCGACGTCCATGCAAGAATTGTGATGGGTTGTGCCATGACGACAATCGGATTGACAATAGGAGTTTGGACTGATGGGATCACACCCCCACTTAAAGTGGATTTACTTGGTGGAAGAGAGGAAGAACTTACGCTTCCTCCTGTACCTAAAGGACTATGTGCAGTAGTTGGGTTACTAAGACCACTGCCTCTTATGCGTATCAGGTTGCTCCTTTGAGGAGAATAACAACTTACAATCTCAAACAGCCGTTTAGCCCTCTCAACACGTTCTGCTTTTTGTATTTCGGCTTGACGGTCCTTGTTAGAGGATATAAACCAACTTTTTGGTCCCTAAATACCCTAGATTCGGGAACCACCACATATTGGCAACTCCCGGTAGACGCACCATTGATGGGACCTGAAATGGGCCGGCACTAGCTATGGCACTAGCTGGACCTCATGCTCATAACAGATAAACACACCCTCATGGCCTCGCAGACCAGGAGCGTCGATCTGCTACTAAAGGACAAACAGTCCTAAAGCCTAATCTATGCGTTTATAGTTTTATAGTTTTGTAGTCCAACGTTTCCCTTTCTATAAACTCCTCAAAGGGAGAACCCATACACATTGGCAATAAATACCACGATAATCACATACATGGGAGGCAACCTCTTGGTAGAAACACTGCGGCCCCACTGCAGCTCTCCTATATTGCAGGGATTAGCCCCTTGATGCGCTGCTCAACATATAAAACAAATGAACAAACTCCACTCTTCATTTTCGAAAGAACTCTAGGAGATACCATGTTTCCTTTCCAAATAATCCCCCAAGAAACAAACATCTATCCTACGGCTTAGGATGCCTTCCCACACTCAGCGTGGGTCATTATCATTAAAAACAGGTGCTATGCGTCCAGTTTTTTATTCCAATACCATGGTTTCATGCACATGCAAAGGTGAATGATTCTAAAGTGCTCAAACATAATTTTCAAATAGGATACGTGGTGTGCACAACTAGGCTTTCAATTCTTATTCTCTAACGCATTGTGGCGATGAAAGGATAGCACCGAGATAACACTCGTGCTACTATCCTCTTAATCAAAATAACACGTACCCTATGTCATGATGTGCATCAGAAAATCAGCAATAATCAGCACACAAATCACACCATTCAAACCTCCCAACCCCCTACGTTTAGGTATTGCTTTCGTTGCATAGGTGTAGAGGTTAATTTTGTCATGTTTTGATGTATAAAAAGCGATAAATCACAAATTTTAACAAAGAGATAGGAAAAACTGAGGCCAAACCTCATGCTTTACCACTACCACACATCCATAAACAATCATTATATTTTTCCTTATTTTTCCAAGACATATTTCTATTTTTCCTATTATTTTCTCTATTTTCTTGATTTATTTGGCAATAAAATATGCTATTTTCTGGTTTTTCTTGTTCCAATCACTTCAGCATACTAACATTCAATTTATCTTCCATTTTTCCCCCATGGGAACACCTTTTACCCACCCGAAACGGAAAAACTACAATTTCACCACTTAAAGACCGCATTTTGGGTTTACCGGAATTAAATAAAGCATGTAAATCATTGCAAAACCAAAATTTTCTGATAAACAGCAATTACTCATAATGCAAACAATCCACAAATAAATTATCATCCAATAAGAACATAATTATCATCATAAACTATAAAAAATCATTCATTTTCTTCATAAAAATGGTCATACCGTGTTTTATATTCATCCTCTTGCAAGACAACTTGCGTAAGAATCTACCAACCTCATTCCGAGGAATTTGGCCTTTACCTTGCGATCAAATCACAAGATTGTTCGACTCTACTACTTGTTGCACAAGTGTCGCATCAAGCTATGGGACTATTTACCCTTCGAATGGAGTCGCGAAACAATCTGTTCCTGATTACTTTAGGCTAACATTGTCAGTCCTAGGGCTCCAAGTTCCATCTTTTTTTAGCGAAAGATTCTTAGGGAAAAACCCTAGATCACTTCTCAAGTATGTTCCAATGTCCCTACATTCCGTGAAATGTGGGCAAGTCTTTAGGGTATAGGAGTTTCAGTTTTAGCAATACATGCGACTAGGTCACGTAGTTAATCTTAGTTAGTTCTTTGGAATTGAATTAACTCTTTCTAAAACGAGTACTCTGCGGGTTTAGGTGTTTAGGTTTATGCCAATTTAACCTATCTACTTTTGAAGATAATTATGCTTTCATTTCCATAACCACATGACTTATTATCTATGCGTAAGTTGATTTTCAAATCCTAACTTTTCGGTTTAAGATCAAGCATAGGTTAGGTTATAGCCTAATTCCAATTAATCATCCTATAGCTTACGAACATGATTCATGCTAAAACAAGCAGCCTTTTACTAATAATTATGCAGTTGAAAAATGATATTTATACCAATTTACTAGAGTTATGCAACCTAGGAATCATTTCATGCCTTGCAATTTCCGATGGATTATTAGCACTTTCCATAATGACTCATTCCAAAGAAGATATGTCCTAATAATGAAACATGCAATTTATACTTCCATGCCTAAATGGAGTGCACTATCTTAATTCCGTTTTGTAAATGTGGACATTAATCTAAGTTCAGTTCATTGCAATGCATAAAACTACTTGCTAGAAATGCATATCAATTTTTTGCTCACTTTATTTTATTCATTTTATTAAAAATACTAATGATCGAACTCTTCCGTCATGAGATAATTCTTTTAAATTAACCAAAGTGTTTAAGAAGAAAAATGCCTCCTATCTCCAAAAATCATCCTCACACGATTGAATTATAACAACATAAAAATTAGGAAGGAAAACTTGGACTTGTGATGAGATGTCCACGTGGATGCTAGGAGACGATCCTCCTGCGGTTGCGCCTTGGGCTTTCTTAGGAGCCATCGCGAATGTAGTCTTTTCGTCTTGGATGCGGCTTTGCGAACTTCCTTTTGAAATTCCACCGTCCTTTATGAGTTTTCTTTTCCTTCCCTTCGTAGAAGCTCTTTGAAGGGATACTTTTGTGGAGGAGGAGAGAAACCACAGAAAGGGTTTAAAACCCGGAAAGGGGTATTTTAAAATCCTCTGCGAGTAAGGCTCATTAAAGCCACGGGAAAGGGCTTAATGGCCTTTTAAAGACTCACAAGAAAGGGAAATAAAAGGTGTAGAAGACCCTTTGGATATAGGGGATTGTGTATGGGGAAAGAAGGTGTCAAAAGACCCTTAACACCCTCTTTTCTTTTTTGTATGGGGGGAAAATAAAGGTATGAGAGGGTCCTTAGGGAGGAAATTTCGTGTGTGTGGGGTGTTATATGCAAGAGCACGTGAAGGCCTTTGGATTTCCAGGGGCAGGGGGGGTGTTTTAGCAAGTTCACAAGAACTAGAGCTAGGAGGGAACCCAAAAGAAGGTTTTGGGGGGGGGGGGGGGAACAAGAAAAGGGTATGAAAGGCCTAAAGAATGAATTTTTTTGCATGGAGGGGAAAAGGGCTTAAGGACTACTTAAAGGTCCTTCAATGGCAAATCGGGGGGGGGGGGGGGGGAGGGCCTAAGGGAGCCTTAGGAGGGAATTATTGCGAGGGTGGGAAAAAAAACTTAAGGGTCCATATGAGGGGGGCGCTTCTTAGGAGCTAAAGAAGCTTCCTAAGAAGCTTTTGTTGCTGTGAAAGCCCATGTGGGGGAGGCCAGGACTGGCGACGTGTCGACGGGGCGGACTGCACTTCGAGCTACTGGTGGTGATCTCCTCTGGCTTCGCGGCAACAATTCGGCAGCGTCTTGATTTGCAGTGTTGCGCCTCTACCTCACGGCTGCCAGCACAGAGTATCTCCTCTCTTCTCTCCCTTACGCAATTAGACGGCATCTCATGGCAGCGCCTTCTCCCCCTGGCTATGCCCCATAGCCTTTATATAGGTGAGGGGAGGGGGATCCTCCCTCCCCTGCGTGGCGTTTGGCATGGCTACGTCCCCTCCAGAGCATCCAACAAGGATGCTTAGTCATCCACCCTTCCCTCCCTCTCCCACAGCACGACAGTCGGCTCGGGAAAGGAGGGAATAAATTTTTTTTCCCAATTCAAAAAATATTATCCCTAATAATTATCCTAACCTAAGAGGGCATTCATATGCGAAATGCGTATTTTTATTTCAGAGTTGTTACATTCTCTCCCCCTTGGAGGAATCGAAATGTCCTCATCTCGAGATAAGCTGGGGATATTGATGGTTGAGAGTACCTTCATCTATCCAAGTGGAATCCTCTTCGGGATAATCTTTCCATTGGACAAGGCATTCTCTCAAGGTTCTGGATCTTAGTTGTCTCTCCCTAACATCTAAGATCCTGTCACGCCTTAGTTCAAGGACTCCTTGACTAGGCATTACAACTTGTTGGTCATCAAGTACATGGTTAGGATTAGGTACATACTTCTTCAATAGGCTGATATGGAATACATTATGAACTTTTAGGTTCTCAAGGAGTTGCAATCTATAAGCATTAGGTCCTAGGAACTTTAGGATCTTGTATGGTCCACAATACCTTGGACTTAGCTTCTTGCAATCTCCTAAGGATAGGGAACACTTCATAGGGCGTATGCGAATGAAGACCATGTCTCCTTCTCTAAAGACTCTATCTTGACGCTTCAAATCTACATATGCCTTCTGTCTATCCTTGGCAGCTTGGATGTCCTGTCTTATTGACTTTATTTGGTCATCCATCTCTTCCAGCATCTGCCTTGAAGCTTCAACCCTCAAGGTTGGATTTGAGAAGTTTAGGGGACTTCGACAGTCATGACCATCCAATGCTTGGAAAGGGGTCATCTGAATACTTTGTTGGTAAGAAGCATTGTAGGAAAATTCAACCAAAGGCAAGTATTGAATCCACCTTTTTGGCTCACGATAGCAGTATGCCCTAAGCATGTCCTCGATGACTTGATTGACTCGCTCTGTTTGGCCATTTGTTTGGGGATGGTAAGCTGTGCTAAAGCAGAGTTGATTCCCAATGGCTTCAAAGATAGCTCTTCAGAAGCGTGATGTGAAGAGAGAATCACGATCACTAATGATTCTTCTAGGTAGCCCATGTAGCTTGAATATCTCCTTGATAAACAATCTTGCAATGTTTGATGCTCTATAGTTTGTCTTTATTGGAATAAGGTGTGCAACCTTAGTCAGCATGTCAACCACAACCATGATGGAGTTGTATCCTCCCTAAACTTGGGGTAGGCCAACAACAAAGCCCATACTAATGAATTCCCATTTCATTTGGGGAATGTCAAGCGGTTGCAGCTTCCATGTCATCCTAACATAGTATCTTTCATGTCAAGCGGTTGCAGCTTCCATGTCATCCTAATATAGTATCTTTCTTGGGCAAAGATAATTGCTTGAAAGAAAAAGACCAAACAATAAATTGGGATAACATATGAACTTAAGGTATTGACCAAGTCGGGTTAATAGGGTACGGCCCTAATCCTAGGATATAGGGGATCTTACCGAGTCGAAAGTTCTCGAATCGAGTGCTGCATGCATTCGGAAAGAAGGATTCACTCCTTAGTAGTTGGCCAACAATAACGACCAATGGAAATGATTGTGCCTGTTACAGATTTAAGAGCACTGTTTTGCTTTGTTTGATCAAAGAATTAAAGCATAAATGGATATCTAATGCTTCAGGTTGAAGGCCTGAAGGGAGAGGTAGCTTCAGTTATCGCCGACTGCCTGCGTGACCCTAACCAAGGGGGTTGTTAACCGCGCCGGGAAGGTGGACCGAACCCGCCGCAAGAGGTCTCTCCATTGAGCGCTACTTGGAGCAGGAGGACGCTTGGGTGCCAGGGGGGGCTCTGGCAGTAAATCCCTCGCCTTCCGGGCCCTGCACAAGAGGCTAACGTGACTCGAGATTGGATCTTGAGGCCCGCATACTAGTCTACGGGCAGAAACTTGGATTAGTGATCCCTGTGGATTGCTAGATAGACTTCGAGCGGATTGTGGATAAGCCTACGGGCTGGACTTTATGTATTTCAAAGATAAATATGATAACCTGTTAAAAAGGAACTTGTTTTGACATTGATTTTCTATGTCAAGTGCTATGGTTACGTGAAGGAACCAGTGCCTAACGGGCTAATTAAGAAAACTGATTGATACATGTCCAACTAAATGTGTTAGGTAATTAAATAACTAAACCAACCTGAGGAAAGTGCGGGTGATGTGGCCATAGGTTCGTCCTGCGGATGGGTGGTCCCGGTTGGCCAGGAACTTTTCTCAATCAAGATGGACAGCCAAAAGATTTGTCAAAGAACACGAACAACAAAAGCGTTGACCTAGAGTTGATCTATATTTACGCTGTTTTAGGGGAACAGAATGGGAATATGCCTTATGGCAAAGAGGTTGAGCTTCACATCCCTCTCGTTTCCCGTTCTCCTTGAACCAAGTGCAGCGTGAATCCGCTTCGGACCTGGCGTTTCTGCATAAAGTAGTTCGCTTGGGTTCGACGCTAGTTGCCATTAGGAAATGACCAATAGGGAAAACCCTAATTCAGGTCCGGTCCTGAGTGGGAATGGCCAAAATACTTCCACTACATGGCAGACGTGGAAAGTCCTAGATCGCAAACCCCGTAACATTCCATGGGAGTGCCGGGCGTAGCTTCCTAGACATCCTTTCTGATGGACTGCTAAGATGTGTCCTGAAGTTAACAGGTTGGGTGGTCTCGGTTGGCCGGGAACTTTTCTCAATCAAGATGGACCGCTAGAAGATTGTCAAAGAACACGAACAACAAAAGCGTTGACCTAGAGTTATAATTGATCCCGATTTATGCTGTTTTAGGGGAACGGAATGGAACTATGCCTTATGGAAAAGAGGTTGAGCTTCGCATCCCTCTCATTTCCCATTCTCCTTGAACCAAGTGTAGCATGAATCCGCTTCAGATCTGGTATTTCTGCGTAAAGTAATTCGCTTGGGTTCGACGCTAGTTGTCGTTAGGAAATGACCAATAGGGAAAACCCTAATTCAGGTCAGTCCTAAGTGGGAACGGCCGAAATACTTCCACTATGTGGAAGACGCAGAAAGCCCTAGATCGCAAACCCCGTAACATTCCATGGGAGTGCCGGGCGAACCTTCCTAGACATCCTTTCCGATGGACTGCTAAGACGTGTCCCGAAGATAACAGGTGGACACATTATAGTTGGTAACCCGAGACACCTTGAATGACTGCATAAGGAGCAGACGGAGCCTCCATTGCTCTCAATTCCAATGCTGTACTTCAATCTTCAGCATCTCCATCAATTTCCTTCACCACTTCCTTCGTTCTCCTTCCCCAGTTCCTCCCTTCAAGATGGTACACATGAATAGCCCATAGGGAAGAGAGAGAGAGAGGAGAGAGAAAGACTAGAATCTGATCTCTTCATCCACATAGCCATTCCTCGCACGAAGACCGGCAATATGCTTAGCCAAGAGGGAGAAGTTTAGGGGTAATCTCGGTTGCATGGCTTATTCACAGCGTGGAAATTGATGTCCATGAAGGGGAGCGAAAAAATCGGCGTCAGCATCCTCTACGTTTCTTCACGCCATCATCCACATTTTTTCATGTTCTTCTTCATAAAATTTTAGGGGGGCTGGGGGGGGGTCAAGGCTCCAAAGGGCACCCCCCCTTTGGTCCTAAGTTTAGCCACCTTTTCATATCTTGCCCAAATTGTGGCAACTTCCTCGTCCGGACTTCGTTTCAAGATTTGAAAAATCCTGGGCATTTCTCTTGACATCCTGCACTAACTGGCAGCTCTTGACATCCCGTAGGTAGTCGAAAAAATTATAAAAAATCCACAAGTGTCGCTCGGACGCCTTTTAAAAGTCGTCTTTCACTTGGTGCTTAAAATCATCCCAACTGGAACCGCCGCCTTCGATGTTAAATATTTTTCCCCTAAATTCCGAGATTTTTGGCAAATTTTAGGCACATTCCGGGCTCAAAACTCCGCTCTCACGCATCCGTCCATAATGTTTATAGAAGTCTAATCACACATAATTGATAAACACACTAGGTCACTACTGACCGTACCACTAACTGTAGTTGAGCCTGACCAACTCAATTATTACAACACACATGTAGAGTGATAGCTAAGTTGACAGATGTCTAGATAAGGTCGGTCATGTTAGTAATATTGATCACAAGCTTGATTCTCAATAGTTGAGGATATTGAGCCCACTTGTTTTGAGGATGCTATTGGTCGTGCTTACTAGGATACTACAATGGATGAGAAGATGATTGCATTAGAAGCCAATAAGACTTGGGATTTGGTACCCTCACCTAAGGATAAGAAAGCTATTCATTGTAAGTGGTTTTACAAAATCAAGCATAATGCATGTGGTTTGGTTAGCATGTATAAGGCTAGGATGGTGCAGAAGGCTATGCTCGAACATATGGCATAGATTATGAAGAGACATTTAGCCCAATTGTTGAGAGTGGATTTTAGAGGCCGTTTTTTGAAGCAAAAAAGAGCATGGGAGACTATAAAATATCAAATTTTCATGCAAAATGAAACGGTTACGAATTGATGAGTTGGGGTTTCATTAGCTGGAGTTCGATGTCAGGAATCCAACTGTAACGTGTCCACCTGTTCTCTTCAGGACTTGTCTTAGCAGTCCATCGGAAAGGAGATCTAGAAAGCTCTGCCCGGCACTCCCATGGAATGTTACAGGATTTGCGATCCAGGACTTTCTGCGTCTGCCACGTAGCGGAAGTATTCTGGCCATTCCCACTTAGGACCGACCTGAATCAGGGTTTCTCCTAATGGTCATTTCCTAACGGCAACTAACGTCAAACCTCGAGTGAACTACTTTATGCAAAACACCAGGGCCGAAATGGATTCACGCTGCACTTGGTTCAAGGAGAATGGGAAACGAGAGGGATGCAAAGCTTGACCTCTCTGCCATAAGGTATAGTCCCATTCCATTCCCCTAAAACAACATAAATCGGGGTTATTATAACCTAGACTCTAGGTCAGTGCTCTTGCCATTCATTTCCTTTGAGACGATCTTCTTGCTGTCCATCATGATTGAGAAAAGTTCCTGGCCAATCGGGACCACCCATCCATAGGACGGACCCATGGCCACATCCATCGCACTTTCCTCAGGTTGTTTTAGTTGTCTAATTATCTACCACATTTAGTTGGACATGCATCAAGCAGCTTCCTTAATTAGTCCGTTAGGCACTAGTTTCTTCGCGTAATCTTAGCACTTGACATAGAAGCAGTGTCAAACAAGTTTCTTTTCAACAAGTTATCATATTTATCTTTGAAATACATTTATAAAGTCCAGCCCGTAGGCTTATCCATAATCCGCCCGAAGGCTATCCAGCAATCCACAGGGATTACTAATCCAAGATTTTGCCCATAGACTAGTATGCAGGCCTCTAGATCCAATCCCGAGTCATGTTGGCCTCTTATGCAAGGCTCGGAAGGTGAGGAATTTATAGCCAGAGCCCCCTGGCACCCAAGCATCCTCATTCTCCAAGTAGCGCTCAACGGAGAGACTTCTCACGGTGGCTTCGGTCCACAATAACCCCATGTATGAAGTGATACCTCACCTCAATGTGTTTCAACTTCGCATCATGGAAGACAAGATTCTTGGCTAATAGAATAGCACTCATAGAATCCGAATGCAGTGTAGGGATAACATCAATACCAAGGTCATGAACCAAATGGTCTAAGCATATAGCTTCCTTTGCAAGCATTAGTGGTTGCAACATACTTGGCCTTAGTGGTGGAAAGAGCTGTACACTTTTGCACCCTGGACATCCAAGAGACAACACCTCCAAGATAAGAGAGCACATAGCCATAAGTGGACTTCCTACTATCTACATGTCCTACATAATCAGAGTCAGTGCACCCCATGACTCTTGTATCCTGGATGCCATAGCATATGCATATATCAGCAGCGCCCTTCAAGTATCTCATGATACCCTTCACGGCATCCCAATGCTTCTTGCCTAGGTGTAGCTATATAGCATGCCACAACACCAACTGCAAAGGAAATATCTAGGTGATTGGCTCTATCATGGCGTACATAAGACTGCCCACACTGCGGATGCATAGGGAATCTTGGCCATTTCGGCCCTCTGATCATCAGTCTGTGCACAAACTGTCTGTGGACAATTGGCATGTGATACCTTCACATAAGAAGGCAATGGACAACCACTAGGCTTCACGTCCTTGCATGCGGAAGCGCTCAAGGACTTTATGAATGTACTCCCTCTGTGACAAGTAGAGGGGTCCTTGATGCATGTTGCATCTAATGCACATACCAAGTATGTGAGAGGCTTGTCCTAGATCCGTAATCTCAAAGCTCTTCTTGAGCTGAGACTTAAGAGCATCTAGCTCATCATGAGCTTTCTCTACTAATAGCATGTCATCCAATAGAGTACCTGTCAAGATTGTGGGAGAGAAGGAAAGAGTCTCACTTGTAGCTTTCTTGCTTGCACAATGGGGGAATACACACAGAGGTGGAGGCTGAAAACAGTTTTCCTCTTCTTAGTTGTGTAAGCCAAAAGAACTCTAGTACAAAGAAATAGAAGAACCCTATATATGGGTCTCAAACCAAACTCAACTAACTAAGGTGGCATACTAACTGAGCCACGAACTAGAGTAGATAAGGATAGCTATCATGTAGCTATTATTCATGGGCAGTGTACCAACCGCATCTGCAACTGACAAGTCAGTGACATAAATACACAATGGTCACCCTGGCGTATCACGAGTGGAGCTCGATCTCTCAACAGTACCAAAATAAGCAAAGATCCATCACGGGATTTATTCGTGTAGAAGCATGGATCCATAGCACTATGGTTGTAGCCCTGTGACTGCATATAAGCATTGAACTTATGGTACCATTCCCTAGGTGCCTTCTTCAAGCCATAAAGACTTTTCTGTTGAGATATCGAGCTCCACTCGTGATACGCCAGGGTGACCGTTGTGTATTTATGTCACCGACTTGTCAGTTGCAGACGCGGTTGGTACACCGCCCATGAATAATAGCTACATGATAGCTATCCTTATCTACTCTAGTTCATGGCTCAGTTAGTATGCCACCTTAGTTAGTTGAGTTTGGTTTGAGACCCATATATAGGGTTCTTCTATTTCTTTGTACGAGAGTTCTTTTGGCTTACACAATTAAGAAGAGGAAAACTGTTTTCAGCCTCCACCCTTGTGTGTCTTCCCCCATTGTGTAAGCAAGAAAGCTTCAAGTGAGACTCCTTCCTTCTCTCCCACAATCTTGACATGGTATCAGAGCCTTGTTCGTGGTAAGGAGCTCAAGAAAGCAAGCCAAGCTCGCGGTGTTCTGGTAAGAGGAGCAGTGTTTCTTTCATTTTCTGTTTTGGGAGCAGATCTCTGCAGGTAGCACAGCCGGAAAGTGCAGGAGTGCATTGTCTTAGGTTGAGACGCCCTTCGCGGTGAAGCAAGAGGGCAGTATATGCTGCGGACGAGGGCTTTAGCCCTCGGCGACCTTGTTTTTTTTATTTGAGGCCATTTCGGGGCCTGTTTTAGAGGCGGAAGTTTTCTGCACGCACTCAGGAAAAGGCCCAGTTTTATGCTGTGCAGCCACTGTTCTACAGGTCGGTGAAACGTTACTGTAGAAATTGCATTGTATGCCTGTGCACAGAGACATTGGGAGTTACAGAATCATCCCTGTTGCCTGTTGATGCAAAATCGTCACTAGGAAGTGACTGTGTGGTCAAATACCACTTTCGTCAGTTTTGCAGATTTGCCTTTGTGAGGCTGAAGCTTTGTTGTTTGCAGTGACAGAATTTTTTGCAGTGTTCTGTAATGGCATCTGATTCTCTCTCACAGATTGTCACTGAAAAGCTTGACAAGAACAACTTCCAAGCATGGAAGTTTAGAATGACGAATTTCCTTATGGGAAAAGGATATTGGGAATTTGTTGCAGGAAATGAAGAAGAACCAGTTCTTCCTGATGTTCCCAATCAACAGCAAATGCATGCATTCAAAACATGGCATGAGAGAGCCAGGAAAGTTATGTATTGGTTGTCTATCAGTATTTCAGACTCTATGATTGTGCATATTCAGGATGCAAGTACGCCAAAGGAGGCATGGGATACTTTGTCAAAAATGTATAGCACAAATACGCAAGCCAGGAAAATGCAGCTCAAGCAAGAGTTGCATAATGTGCAAAGAGAAAGTATGAGCATCAATGACTACCACATGAAGGTGAAGAAGATTACAGATGCACTTGCTTCCATTGGGTCACCAGTGGAAGATGATGATTTAGTTTCTGTGACCTTGAATGGTCTAGGAAAGGATTATGCACAGTTTCGGACATCCATTTCAGTTCGTGAAAGATTTCCTGATTTTGAGGAGCTGATTGCTCTTCTAATTTCCGAGGAGCAAAGAAATGGTGGTGCATCTTCTTCAGGAGGAACTTCAAAAGAAGTTGTCTTCTACTCAAATGTTGGAAGAGGTAGAGGCAGAGGTAGAGGAGGCCGATATGGAGGCCGTGGTAGAAATCAGAATATGCAGCAAACTCAGGAAAACCAGTCCTATGGAGGAGGACGTGGTAACTCTAGAGGCAGGGGGAGCCAAAGAGGTCGTGGTGGATGGCAAAGAGGCCAAAATGCAAACAGTAATGTTGAATGCTACTATTGTGGTAAAATGGGTCATATGGCTAAAGACTGCTATAAAAAGCAGAATGACATCATGAATGGAAAACTGCAACAAGGAAATTATGCATCCTCTAGTAGACAAGGTGATGACAGAAATGAGCATCTGTTTATGGTGCAGCACATGAGCAATTCTGTGACAAGTGCAGAAGAAAGCAACGATGTATGGTATGTTGACTCAGGTGCATCAAACCACATGATAGGTCATGCAGAATGGATGGAGGATGCAAGGAAAATGGAAAAACCAGGATTTGTGGAGACTGGTGATGATACTGCACATCCTATTGTGCAGATTGGAAAAATTCCCTTGTCTATGCAGGATGGGAAAAAGAAATACCTGTCCGATGTATTTCATGTCCCGAATATCACCAAGAATCTGGTTTCAGTTGGTCAAATGGTTGAACAGGGCTTGCAGGTCAGATTTAATCCTCATGGATGCTTTGTTGAGGATATGAAAAATAAAGGTCGCTTGATAGCAAAAGGAAAGAAGAAGGGCAGAATGTTTACATTGGATGCAGACATGTCTGAATTGAGTGCAGCAATGTTTGCACATGGGACCGGTGTAGTTGCAGATATTGATATCTGGCATAAACGCATTGGTCATGTTAATGTACAGCGACTTAAATCAATGCAGGCCCAAAATATTGTTGCAGGTTTGCCGAAATTCAAGGTTGCAGAAATGCATAAGGTATGTGAAGCCTGTCAATTTGGAAAACAGGCAAGGAAACCATTTCCTAGACATGTTCAAGAGAGTGAGAAGCCATTGAAATTAATCCACTCTGATGTGTGGACTACTAAAGCTGCATCTCTTGGAGGCTGTCATTATTTTGTCACTTTTATTGATGACTATAGCAGAAAAGTTTGGGTGTATTTTATGAAAAAGAAAAGTGAAGTTTTTGGGCATTTCAAAACTCTTAAAGCTATGGTTGAAAAAGAAACAGGCCTGCAGATAAAATGCCTAAGGTCAGATGGAGGGGGAGAGTACCTCTCAAATGAGTTTGCAAGGTTCTTGCAGGAGCATGGCATAAAGCAGCAATATTCATGCAGTCATACCCCACAACAAAATGGAATTGGAGAAAGGAAAAACAGGCATATTGGACAGGTATCTCGTGCCATGCTCAATGAAAAAGACTTGCCAGATTTTTATTGGGCTGAAGCAGTTGCTACAGCAGTCTACATAATGAACAGGACTCCCACTGCAGCAATACATGGAATGACTCCAGAGGAGAGGTATACTGGTAGAAAACCAGATATTTCTCATTTGAAAATTTTTGGTTGCATTGCCTATGTACATGTGCCAGATGAGTTGAGATCCAAGTTGGATCCAAAAGCTGAGAAGTGCATCTTTATTGGTTACTCTCTGCAGCAAAAAGGGTATAGATGCTATAACCCTTCTACTCGTAAGTTTACAATGAGCAGAGATGTTGTATTTGATGAGATGAGTAGCTGGTATAAACCAGTAAATGTGATTGATGATGTAGATGCACAAAATGGTAATGTTGCGCAAAATTCACAGCAGCAATCACAAAATATTAGTGGACCTAGAGCGTCCTCTAGTAGTGGTTCACATTCTTCGCCATGGACAGGCAGATTGAGATCAGGAGAATCTTCTCAAAGTAATGCAGATAGTGGTATGCAGGTATCACGAAAAGGAAAAGAGAAGGTTGATCAGCCCATGTTTGATGTGAATGCAGGTCACTCTTATGTGGATGGTGAATCTAGTGGCTCAGAACAGAGCATTGATGATGAGTTGGGTATTCCTTCTATTGTTACACCTGGAGTAAGGAAGACCAGGGATGTTTTGAGAGCACCTGGGAGTGAACCTACTTTGCGCAGGTCTACGAGAGCTAGGTATCCTGTGGATAGGCTGAAATATGATGGATTTACAGCCATTCACTATGCATATATGGTTAAAGTGATACAGGAACCAGAACCCACTTCTTTTGAGGAAGCCATGGGAAAAGAAAAATGGGAGAAAGCCATGGATGAAGAAATGGATGCCTTGGAAGCAAATGCTACATGGGAATTGGTACCTTTGCCTAAAGGTAAAAATGCAATTGGCTGTAAGTGGGTTTATAAGGTGAAGCACAATGCAGATGGTTCTGTGAATAGATACAAGGCAAGATTAGTAGTCAAGGGGTATGCACAAACATATGGCATTGACTATGAAGAAACATTCAGTCCGGTTGCAAGGATGGCAACCGTAAGAGCAGTCATTGCTATGGCTGCATCAAAGGGATGGTCTTTACATCAGATGGATGTAAAGAATGCCTTCTTGCATGGTGATTTGCAAGAAGAGGTCTATATGGAGCAGCCACCAGGTTATGTGCATGCTGTTCATCCAGAGTTTGTTTGCAGGTTGAAGAAAGCCTTGTATGGCTTGAAGCAAGCACCTAGAGCATGGTCTGACAAGATAGGACAGTATCTTGTCACTATTGGCTTTCAGATTTCCAAGGCAGATTTCTCACTTTATGTGAGAAAAACAAAGAAAGGTATTATGCTACTTGTCATTTATGTTGATGATTTGATTATGACAGGTGACAATGATGAAGATATCCTTCATGTGAAAATGCTATTGAAGTAGAAGTTTGAGATGAAGGATTTGGGAGAGCTGCGTTATTTCTTGGGCATTGAGGTGATTAGATCACCAAGTGGGATACAGCTCTTGCAGAGGCAGTATGGATTGGACATACTGTCCAAATATGGGATGACAGGCTGTAAGCCTATTTTAGTTCCTTTGGAGCAGAATGTGAAGCTGAGCACAGATGCAGGTGAGCTTCTAGAAGACCCTACTATGTACAGACGCATAGTAGGAAGTTTGATTTATATGACTATTACCAGGCCAGATTTGAGCTATGCTGTTGGATTGGTAAGTCAGTTTATGCAGGCTCCAAGGAAACCACATTTGGATGCGGCTAGACGCATACTCAGGTATGTGAAGTCCACATTGCAGTATGGACTATTTTATGAGACTGGGGTTGAGATACAGTTGCATGGATACACTGATGTTGATTGGGCTGGTAGTATTTCTGATAGAAGATCTACCAGTGGATATGTGTTCTCTTTTGGGAGTGCTGCAGTCACTTGGAGCAGCAAGAAACAGCCTACAGTTGCCTTATCGAGCACAGAGGCTGAGTACAGGGGTACAACAATGGCTGCATGTGAGGTAGCTTGGTTGCATAAGCTACTTTATGATATGCATCAGTCTACAGATGGACCAGTTGTCATTTATTGTGACAACATGAGTAGTATACACTTGGCAAATAACCCAGTCTATCATGCTAGAACAAAGCACATTGAGGTGCATTATCACTATGTGCGAGAGAGGGTTTTACTAGGTCTTATTGATCTAGTTTATGTCAGCACAGAGGATCAGGTAGCTGACATATTCACGAAGGCATTGGGCGCAGAGAAGCTGTGCAAGTTCAGAGACCTGCTTGGTGTGCAGGAATTGGGATTGAGCTCGAGGAGGAGTGTTGAGATATCGAGCTCCACTCGTGATACGCCAGGGTGACCGTTGTGTATTTATGTCACCGACTTGTCAGTTGCAGACGCGGTTGGTACACCGCCCATGAATAATAGCTACATGATAGCTATCCTTATCTACTCTAGTTCGTGGCTCAGTTAGTATGCCACCTTAGTTAGTTGAGTTTGGTTTGAGACCCATATATAGGGTTCTTCTATTTCTTTTTATTGGACTTCTTTTGGCTTACACAACTAAGAAGGAAAAAACTGTTTTCAGCCTCCACCCTTGTGTGTCTTCCCCCATTGTGCAAGCAAGAAAGCTTCAAGCGAGACTCCTTCCTTCTCTCCCACAATCTTGACATTTTCTTCAACTTGTACACTAGGTGCTCCCTGCCAGGCTCTGCAAAGCCCTTAGGCTGCTCCATGTAAATCTCATCATGAAAATTCCCATATAAAAATGTTGTCTTGATATCCATCTAGATAAAATTCCAAGTCAATCTCATGTAAATCTCATCATGCGAATCCCCATATAAAAATGCCGTCTTGATATCCATCCAGATAAAAGTCCAAGTCAAGCTACACGACTAAGGCCAAAACCAAGCAGAGGGGTGGTCATCTTAACCACAGGAGAAAAAAATTCATCAAAGTCAACTCCATGCTCCTATTTAAAACCCTTAGAAATAATTCTTACCTTATAAGCCAGCTTGGGGTGTCTAAAGGTACTTTTCAACTTGTACACCCATTTTCATGCAAAGCCTTCTTTCCACTAGGCAAGAAAACCAAATCCCAAGTCTCATTCTTATGCAAGGAGTCTATCTTAGACTACATAGCCCTCTCCTAGGAGGGATTGTTACCCCTGCGCATAGCCTCATCATAAGTGAAAGGCTCTCCTACATCTGTAACCAAGACATAATGCATTGAGGGCTGAAATTTGTTAGGGGGCATCTATCTCTAATAGAGCGCCACACACTGCAGGATCTGTTGTTTGCCCAACATTTTGTCCAACACACTGGCCATGAGTACCTACTATTGCTGTAGGCTATCCAATTGGCTGTACGATGGTAGGAGCTCATGGCTCCTGAAATATAACCCTGCGTATCTCCACTATCTTCTCAGGCTACCTATGCATCTTGTCTTCATGGAAGACTACATCATGGCTGCGGATGACTTTCCGCACCTGTGAATCCCATAGATGGTAACCCATCTCTCCTACATCTCCATAGCTAAGGAATATGCATTTAACACTCTTAGGATCCAACTTGTTACGCTTGTCCTTGGGCACATGGTAAAATGCCTCACGTCCAAAGACACATAAATGCACATAAGAGGGAGGCTTTCTTGTCCATACCTCCTCTGCAACTTGGAAATCAATGGCAATACAGGGCAATCTATTAATGATATGCACGTTAGTAATAATTACGTCAGTCCAAAAGTGTTGGGGTAGGCTTGCATGTCTAAGCATATTGTGAACCCTCCTTCTAGATGGTCCTATTCATTCACCTAGCCCTATCATGCTGGGGAGGGGTGTAGGGGGTGGTCAATTGATGCTTGACATCCCTCTCATCACATAATTGCTCAAAAGCATGTGAGACATACTCACCCCCATTATCCATCCTTAGGCATTTTAGCCTATGCCCAGACTAGTTTTCTACCAAAGCAGGCCATCTCTGAAAAACTACCGATACATTGGACTTCTACTTTATAGGATAAGCCCATACTTTACGTGAAAAATCATCTATGAAAGTAATAAAATATTTTTCACCACCCATAGATTGACACGGCATGGGTCCACAGACATCAAAATGAACCAAAGCCCAAGCTCACTCATGCGTGACATACCAGACCTCTTATGTGTAGACCTAGTCTACCTGTTATAAAGACAATGATCACAAAAATCAACATGAGAATAGTTAGGGGGGGGGGGGCAGTAAGTACTATAAACTAGAAAGCATTTTCACTCCCTTAAAAGACATGTGTCCCAACCGGGCATGGAAAGGAGACACATCCCACAGACAAAGCATGATTAACTATATCCAAAGGGGTAGAGGCTACCAATCTTGGCACCTCTCGCAAGCACAATCCTACCATGAGCAATCTTCCATGTAGAGTCTCCAAAAGGTACATGATATCCTGCATCATCAAGATATCCAACAGACATGAGAGTGTGTGTCAATGCAGGTACATGACGTACATCGTGCATGAAAAAACTGTTGCCAGAAGGACAATCTCAAGCGATTTGTCATCACCCAATCATACAAACTTGAAACAGAATGGTATAAATGGAACCACTCTTGGTAAGGTGTCACATGAAAGGATACACCTGAGTCCAAGAGCCACCACTGTGCATACATAGAGTGTATCTCTGTCATCTGCGAAGCACTAGATGAAGCTGCTGCAAGGATATAATCCCCATCACTATCCTCGGGCTACATAACATTGATCTCTTCAATTTTAACACTTGACTTGGCAGGTACTATGCTACAATCAAAAGACTTTCATGCACTTTCTCTTTTCCCTTATCTTTGTGCCTTTCATTGCGCAATTCATGACACTGTGATCTTATATGCTCTTTCTTCCCACAACGATGACAAGTTAGATTTTCATTTCTCCCACGAGACTTACTTTGAAAATTGCCATGCAACTTGGATTGATATTTCTATAAATCCCATCCACGGCCATTACCATGGTCATTCTTATCATTTCTATTATGTCGGCCTGTAATTTTCAAAGTATGAGAAACATGAGAGGCATTCAAATTCTTACAGTTTATCTCTTCCTGTGCAGAAGAGAGCTCTCAACATTAGATAGCTTTAGAGTAGTGCTAGAAGCACATAAGGCAGTGCAGAATACATCCTAAGACTCATTAAGAGTTCCAAGAAAGAACAACGGAGTGACATCCTCTTTGAAATCAATGCCCTACAAAACCAAGTTCTTAAGAATAGCATGAAACTGTTGGCTCAGATGAGTTGACATGGTCACATTCTCTTTCATGCAGAGATCCATAAGCTATTTCAATTGATACATTTGACTCGCAGGAATTCGCTTGCCATAGAGGTTCTTGATCTTATCCCAAAGCTACCAAGCATTCTATCCTTCCTCAACCACATTGTAATGCACCTATTCAGGGAGAAATAAGATGAGGGTGGACTTGCATAACTCATCAAGCTCCATCCATTCGTCATTAGTCATAGTTTCAGGCTACTACCCACTCAACCTTAGTGACTTTATATGTGATTTATACACCAATACCTACCAAAATTGGCTCTTCCAATAGGCATAATTCATACCATTAAGCTTAGTGATGTTGAAGATAGCACTGTTAGTGGAAGAAGATGCCATACTGGAAGCTAAAACTATGTAGACAGCTCAAAATTGCTTACTGTAAACTGTAGAAAATGATTAAAAAATCACCAAAACAAAGGAAAAATGGCAAGAAACAAGTATTTAATGATGTTTTCCACCAAGTACCATCAAAATTACATCAAACCAAGATAATTCAGCATGAAAAATACATGACAATTCGGAGATATATGATTGTTGTAATTTATGACAGCAGTGTACAATGAGAGCTGACAGTAGGCAAAACCTAATATTCAAAGTCAATCACTGATTGTCAATGCAAAACTGGCATCAAGTAGGCATAAACAATCATGTAACAATCAAATTGACATGAGCCAACACATAAGAATGTCAAACAAAGTCCATCAGTAAAGTCGATACACCCCCCAATCAACAAGGCAAAATGTACATATCACTGCCAAGACATGACACAAGTCGGTGTCTGCTCAATGAATACAAAGCTAAATTAGCCCAAGTACATCTACACAAACCAAGGTATATCAATCATACAACATCCATGAGGAGATCCCAGTCTCAAAGATCCAAGATCTCAATATGCATAACTTGCACTGCTCAATATTTGATAAGCGTACAAAGACGCTCCCACTAGCACAAAAGCCATAAGTGTCAAGCAAATAATCTCAAACAAAGCATGTAAGAGCATTAGTGACAGAGTATCCAAGATCATACATTAGTAAGACATCCAGAGCATATGAGCGATCAAGTATCCAATGATAGAATCCAATGTCATTAAGACAATCCCAATCAAGCTCTGAAGACGAGCCAAAGCAAGACCAAAATAAGCTCCAAAATATCCAAAGTCAAGCCCAAATGAAGCTCCAGTAGCATTCAAGTTCAAACAATGTAACTAGCATGTGTAGGTAACACAAAGCATAAAGCATGTACCAACGGGTCATACTATGTAGACCTTAGATATAACCTCTGTCACAAAGCATGCCAATGTAGACCAATGTCAAGTAAATGCCAACCAATATGGAGCTCAAATAAGGCTCAAAATACATTCCGAAACCATCCAAAGGATTTTCTAACCTTCATTTGCATCCCAATAGTCATATGAAACACTCGAGAAGCACCCATGAGTGACCAATAGGCAAAGCATAAAGTGACTAAATAAGCTTCAACCTTGGAGTGTACATAAGTGATTTACTATGTAAAGTTAAGTATTTCAGGCCACTAAATCAGCTCCAAATGATGGCCAATCAATACGCAAACATTCCCCTAACATTCATGGACCATTCAGGACCAACCGAGCATTAAATGTCAATGCCAACCAAGTTGTAGAATCAAATGTTAGTGTAAGACTATTTATAATAGAATGTGGACTATTATGATAGTCCCAAAATAGTGCTAAATTAGATCCAAATCAATAGCAATGCTCAATGCTTCAATGTCAGAGGCTCCAAGTATGCTTCTAGGCATCAAACGAGACCTATCCAAGAGCCCAATGAGTAGAGTAGCTGGAGAAGATCAATGTCAAGCTGATGAAGATACTCTTGTAGGTCATGTGATGTCGCAAACTGATTTGGGACCTGTGGAAGGGCTGGGCAAGGTCAAGGAAAGGTTAGGGGGTAGTCAAGGACCCCTAGGAGCTCCTTTTTGAAGGGCAAAGTCACTAGTAGAGTGTAGGAGTCACAAGAAGCAAGAGGACATGGCTGCCCTACTTCAGAAAACATGTGAACCGAAGTGAAATAACAAAAGAGAGCTCCAATACCTTTGAAGGAATGCCTTGAGGGTGCCCAAATGGGCTGGGTAGGTGCTTGAGAAATTGGCAGAGCTCGAAGGAGGTAAATATGGCTGCCAAGAGTGAGAACCAATGGTGTAGGGATTCGAATGAATGATGAAGGAGTCATGGACCAAGCTTGAATGCTCAAGAAACCATACTTTGATACTAGTTGAAAGGTGAGAAGGATCGAAGATTGCACGGGAGAGCAAGAGCAAGAGAGAGAGACTCACAATGTGGGAACTCCAACACCCACAATGTGTGATGGTCTTCACTTTATTCATCTGTCACTAGATGAATAAAGAATAAAGTGACGGTGACAATCACCTATTTCCTGCAGTATGCAAGCGTGGATACTGTCAGTGTAGTAATACATGGGAGGCTAGGTGAAGGCATCTTTACCCCCAATACCTTAGAGCCAGTGTCGGGCCTGTTTTAGGTCCCAATAGGTGGTATGTTTGCTGGGAACTGTTAATAAGTGACGGTTTTTGAATCTCGATCAATAGGGACCAGTTCATTATTTTATGCCCAAAGGCATTGAGATGGATCAAAAGATTGTCAAGCCGAGCTTCAGAAGTAAGAAAGAGCTGAATGAGCTAGACGGTGGGCCAAAATCATTAGAAGATATTCTCTGCAAATGAGTGATCCAATATAAATAAAAAGGCGGGGTCTTGGCAACCCTAATCCTACACATAGTGCATTAGGGGGAGGAGGAAGTTCTAGAACTTCTCCCCTTCCAGTCAGTTAGTTCACTTTGAGTAGAGCAATAGTTATGATCATTCAAACTCCTTTAGCGAATTCGGTTGTTCCTATTGAGAATGTAATCATGTAAACCCTCCTTATACTGGAGGGGATAAGGGTAGCTAAGTGTAAATGAACTAGAGGATAGGGAAACAAGGGAAAAACCTAACTCTAACTTCTCTAGAGGCTATATAAACTGCCTAAATTTCACTCTCATAGTATAGGAGAGTGCATGAGTTGTACCTTTGAACAACTTACTAAGCAAGATCTTCTTCTTGTACTTGAGCTCTCTCTCTCCCTCTTGTACACACTCTCATGCTTTCAATATAATTTTCCACATGGTATCAGAGTCATCTCTGATCCTTCAGCTTCCCTCAGCCCCTTTACACACCTAAGTTCACAATAATAACTTTTTCCTTCTCATTTACCTTCCTTTCCACCATAGCCAGCTTGACCCACCTCTATTGGAGGACTTGGGGAGAGAAAAGGAGACCATTTTAGCTCTTGATTCCTTCTCTAGAAATTGGTGCGACCTTCTAGAGATCTATTGGAGGGTAGCACTGTAGCAGACATAGAAATTGGTGCAGATTTGCAAGTGATATGTCCCAAAGCTTGGTGCGACCTGTACACGGTGCAATCCTCCCAGCTACCATGGGGATTTGTTAGCCCCCCTAGTGGGCCATATCCACCTAAGAGGGCTTGCACTAATTCCTCCTCTACTGGCTGTTGTGTGAGCAAAAGCCTAATTGTGGGTTTTTGGCAGCCAAAGCCAAGAATCTTCAAGCTTTCCATATTTTCACTTTCTTCAATCTTGAATCATTAACAATGATTCTAATCACTAAAGCATATGCTCTAAAGTGTGTTCCTAATCTGTGAGTAGCTCTAACACTCGGGGGACATCATGAGTTCACCAAGAAGCATGCTCTCAACACCGGTAATGAGTCAAGTGTCTCACCAATATTGACAAGCTAAATACCTAAACATCTTTTTAGATGAGTGTTTCTAAGCACTAAAAAGGCATTTAGTGACATCAGTACTACTGCCCTATGTCAAAACATGAATATTGATGTGATTGAAATCTCCTCGGACTCTTCACCAAGTGTTGAGGTCATTAATTGACCTTGCTCACTAAACCACAAGGTGGGGAGGAGCCAGAAGTCCAGTCAAGGTTCACATAATTGAAACCTAGGAAAACAGCAAAACTTAAATCAATGGTTGTTCACAGATAATGACTACCAAAATCTTACCTTGAAAATTGAGATATTATATATGTATGATTTCCAACCTTTTTCGTCCTTACAGCTTTAAAGTTGGTCATCATTTGTGGGGCTATCAATTCTATTATTTGTTTTATACTTGGCCACCTATAAAGGACTAGACATTGCCATTGCCTAAGGCAATAGGTAATACCTTCTTATAATGGCCATGGCTTATGCAGATGTAAGGCTTCGAATCCACAAGTTTGATGGAAAAGATTTCGATCCTTGGCAAGTCTTGGTAAAATATAAAATGATGGGACCAGGCTATTGGCCCTTCATAAAAGGGACCAAAGTTATTGACCCATCCAATCCCCTTGATGTAGAAGATGATGAAAGAGCTCATGCCATCATCATGCTTCATTTGGATGTATCTTTAATTCATCATATTGACCAACTCTCCATTGCAAGGAGAAGTGGGATGAGCTTGAAAGGCTCTATGGCACTACAAGGAAGAACTCCAAGATTTTTCTAAAGATTGAGTTTTTTAGCTTGAAGTATAAACAGGGAGAAGATCTAAGTAAGTTTATTTCACATATGAAGGGGCTCATGGCATAGCTAACCTCTATTCAAGCACCAATTCATGATGAAGATGCCATTGCCATCCTTCTGAAGACTGTAAAGAAGGTCTTTCCAACCCTTGTTACTACCCTTACTAATATCCCGAACCCAACTTTGGCAAGTACCATCCAGTCATGCCTAGATGAAGAAAAGAGGAACCATAACGAAGGCTCTTCAGCATTTACTTCCCATGAGCAAGTGTTAGTTCATATAGTTTCTACAAAGTGCTCCTTCTGTCATAAAAAAGGGCATATTGTAAGTAACTGCTAGAAGAAGTATCCCAAAAAAAGTAATTGCTGGAAGAAGTATCCCAAAAAAATGAAGTGCAATAAATGCAAAAAGACTAGACATATCATCAGGACATATCATCAGTAAGTGTCCCAGTGTTCCAGAAGTACCTAATGAATTGGAGGCCAATTTTTCTTCCCAATCCACAAATGATGGACTTTTTTGAGTCTTGTAAACTCTCTACCTATAACCATATTTTGTAGCTTTGAACAACTTACTAAGCAAGATCTTCTTCTTGTACTTGAGCTCTCTCTCTCCCTTTTGTGCACACTCTCATGCTTACACTCTGATTTTCCATAGTTCCTATGGTGCAACCCATTGCAATCCCAACAGGAACGCCAAACTTGCCAGCCTTAGGGTTTCCTCTATCCATTTTTAATGGGTTAGCAGAGGAAGATGTAGAACTTTGTATCAATGAATTCTAAAAGTTAATGTTTAACTCTTGAATTCAAGATGAAAGGCACATGATGATGTTCTTTAATATAGCTGAGCTACAATATGGTATCATAGCCTAGAGGCTAGAACCATAACTACGATTGACTTCTTTGCGGCCTTTTGAAGAGAGTTTGGCCCTAAAAGGGGATGTCAATATTGGCTACATGTCCTCGATGTAGCACATCAAGAACCTCATGAGAATGTTCATGGGTATGCCAAGAAACTAAAGGAAGTATTCTATAAGTTGCAAACCTATATTCCTATTCCAGTTGTTTCTCAGTTGCAATACTTTTTGAATGGGCTAGACTTTAACATTCAAGTGCAGTTGAGTAGTGTTGCTCTTGCTATGGTCAAACTCTTATCTGAGTCAAATGTCCGAATGGGTCAACTTAAGTGGCTCGGACATCCAAGCCACTCAATCGCCATCCATCTGAGGCCCCGATTGAGGCATGTGATTGTGCATCATCCGAACGGTACACGATAACATGTCAAATGGCACAAATATCCACTTTTATGACTTGATAATCAATACTCAATGCACCTAGGGTTCTAAAGCAATGCAACAATCATCAATAAGGACTCGTGCATACCTGGAAGGACTAGATGTGTCAATGGCAAAGATGGTAGGTGTTGTTGCACCTGTCGACCTATCACTTCCTGTCTCTCTCAATAGCTCTCTCTCAATCTCACTAAGTGCAAATGAGCTCCCTCTTGTCCTTTTTCACCTTTTGTGTTCTCTCTTTCTCCCCTCAAACTATGTTTTCCTTCCTAGACATAAAAACTTCATTTCCTTTCTTCCCTTGTTCCCATGTTTCCTGGTTATATATAAAGTTATCTTTTCCTTCTTTTTCCTTATTTCCTACACCTTAATGTCTCAAAACTAATCAAAATATAATTCTTTCACTCTAACCACTGCACAAAATGCTTTCTAAACCTAAACTAATCCATAAAAGAGATTGAACAGCCTTCGTCTCCCTTGCTTTCTACCTAAACCCAGGTGCCATTTCGGAGATGAACTTTTACTTTGTCACTCGATTTGGAGCGCGCAAGCACTCTAGCTTGAATCCATTGGTCTCAGCAAAACAATGGGTACTAGACGTGTAGTAGTAGATGCCTACCTTGAATCTCCTCAAAGGGAGAGAGTTCCTTTATCCTTGTTAGAGTCAGACACATTAGATGCTTCATTTGCTGGTGAGTCATCATCAAGTGATGAATCCAACAAGGGGTCCACTACAGAGGATATTTATCAAGTAACTTTGAATGAGCCAATAGAAGCTCAGGAGAGAATAAGAGATGTGGATGTAATTGAGCTAGATCTTAAAGCAATGGTTGTTCACAGGCAATTAAATTAGGGTCCATGCTCAATTTGGAAGAAAGGGAGGACTATGTGTCCTTGATTCAGAAATTTTGTGATATTTTTTACTGGAGTTATGATGAGATGAGAGGCATTCCTCCCAGCTTGGTTGTTCATACCATTCTCCTAAAGGAAGGTAATAACCCTATGCACCAGAAAGTAAGGTGTATACCTTTCGAATTAAGGGACGGGCTATTCAGAGAATTAACAAAACTACAAAAAGATGACCTAATATTTCCAATTCAACACACAGAGTGATGTTCACCAATTGTTATCAGGAAGAAAAATAATAATTAGATTTGGCTTTGCACAGATTTTAGAGAGCTTAATAAGCAAACGGTTAAGGATTACTATTCAATACTATTCATTGATCAGATTTTGGATTAATTAGTGAGGGTAGGGAAAACTATTCCTTTATGGATTGCTTTTCTGGATATAACCAAATGACTATTATGGAGGAATATAAGTTAAAAATGATGTTAATCACAATCTTTCAGTACCTTTGCATATCATGTGATGGCCTTTGGGTTATGCAATGCACCTGGTGTTGAGATATCGAGCTCCACTCGTGATACGCCAGGGTGACCGTTGTGTATTTATGTCACCGACTTGTCAGTTGCAGATGCGGTTGGTACACCGCCCATGAATAATAGCTACATGATAGCTATCCTTATCTACTCTAGTTCGTGGCTCAGTTAGTATGCCACCTTAGTTAGTTGAGTTTGGTTTGAGACCCATATATAGGGTTCTTCTATTTCTTTGTATTGGACTTCTTTTGGCTTACACAACTAAGAAGAAAAAAACTGTTTTCAGCCTCCACCCTTGTGTGTATTCCCCCATTGTGCAAGCAAGAAAGCTTCAAGTGAGACTCCTTCCTTCTCTCCCACAATCTTGACATGGTATCATAGCCTTGTTCGTGGTAAGGATCTCAAGAAAGCAAGCCAAGCTCGTGGCGTTCTGGTAAGAGGACTAGTGTTGCTTTCATTTTTCTGTTTGGGAGTAAGTCTCTGCAGGTAGCACAGCCGGAAAGTGCAAGAGTGCATTGTCTCAGGTTGAGACGCCCTTCACAGTGAAGCAAGAGGGCAGTATATGCTGCGGGTAAGGGCTTTAGCCCACGCTCACCCTATTTTTTTGATTTGAGGCCATTTCGGGGCCTGTTTTGGAGGCGGAAGTTTTCTGCACGCACTCAGGAAAAAGCCCTGTTTTATGCTGTGCGACCACTGTTCTACAGGTCGGTGAAAATTTACCACAGAAATTGCATCGTATGCTTGTGCGCAGAGACATTGGGAGTTACAGAATCATCCTTGGTTTCTGTTTATGCAAAATCGTCACTAGGAAGTGACTGTGTGGTCAAATACCACTTTCGTCAGTTTTGCAGATTTGCCCTTCTGAGGCTGAAGCTGTGTTCTTTGCAGTGACAGAACTTTTTGCAGTATTCTGTAATGGCGTCTGATTCTCTCTCACAGATTGTCACTGAAAAGCTTGACAAGAACAACTTCCAAGCATGGAAGTTTAGAATGACGAATTTCCTTATGGGAAAAGGATATTGGGAATTTGTTGCAGGAAATGAAGAAGAACCAGTTCTTCCTGATGTTCCCAATCAACAGCAAATGCAGGCATTCAAAGCATGGCATGAGAGAGCCAGGAAAGTTATGTACTGGCGGTCTATCAGTATTTCAGACTCTATGATTGTGCATATTCAGGATGCAAGTACGCCAAAGGAGGCATGGGATACTTTGTCAAAAATGTATAGCACAAATACGCAAGCCAGGAAAATGCAGCTCAAGCAAGAGTTGCATAATGTGCAAAGAGAAAGTATGAGCATCAATGACTACCACATGAAGGTGAAGAAGATTGCAAATGCACTTGCTTCCATTGGGTCGCCAGTGGAAGATGATGATTTAGTTTCTGTGACCTTGAATGGTCTAGGAAAGGATTATGCGCAGTTTCGAACATCCATTTCAGTTCGTGAAAGATTTCCTGATTTTGAGGAGTTGATTGCTCTTCTAATTTCTGAGGAGCAGAGAAATGGTGGTGCATCTTCTTCAGGAGGAACTTCAAAAGAAGCTGTCTTCTACTCAAATGCTGGAAGAGGTAGAGGCAGAGGTAGAGGAGGCCGATTTGGAGGCCGTGGTAGAAATCAGAATATGCAGCAAACTCAAGAAAACCAATCCTATGGAGGAGGACGTGGTAACTCTAGAGGCAGGGGGAGCCAAAGAGGTCGTGGTGGATGGCAGAGAGGCCAAAATGCAAACAGTAATGTTGAATGCTACTACTGTGGTAAAATGGGTCATATGGCTAAAGACTGCTATAAAAAGCAGAATGACATCATGAATGGAAAACTGCAACAAGGGAATTATGCATCTTCTAGTAGACAGGGTGATGACAGAAATGAGCATTTGTTTATGGTGCAGCACATGAACAATTCTGTGACAAGTGCAGAAGAAAGCAACGATGTATGGTATGTTGACTCAGGTGCATCAAACCACATGACAGGTCATGCAGAATGGATGGAGGATGCAAGGAAAATGGAAAAACCAGGATTTGTGGAGACTGGTGATGATACTGCACATCCTATTGTGCAGATTGGAAAAATTCCCTTGTCTATGCAGGATGGGAAAAAGAAATACCTGTCCGATGTATTTCATGTCCCAAATATCACCAAGAATCTGGTTTCAGTTGGTCAAATGGTTGAGCAGGGCTTGCAGGTCAGATTTAATCCTCATGGATGCTTTGTTGAGGATATGAAAAATAAAGGTCGCTTGATAGCAAAAGGAAAGAAGAAGGGCAGAATGTTTACATTGGATGCAGACATGTCTGAATTGAGTGCAGCAATGTTTGCACATGGGACCGGTGTAGTTGCAGATATTGATATCTGGCATAAACACATTGGTCATGTTAATGTACAGCGACTTAAATCAATGCAGGCCCAAAACATTGTTGCAGGATTGCCTAAATTCAAGGTTGCAGAAATGCATAAGGTACGTGAAGCCTGTCAGTTTGGAAAACAGGCAAGGAAACCATTTCCTAGACATGTTCAAGAGAGTAAGAAGCCATTGGAATTAATCCACTCTAATGTGTGGACTACTAAAGCTGCATCTCTTGGAGGCTGTCATTATTTTGTCAGTTTTATTGATGACTATAGCAGAAAATTTTGGGTGTATTTTATGAAAAAGAAAAGTGAAGTTTTTGGGCATTTCAAAACTCTTAAAGCTATGGTTGAAAAAGAAACAGGCCTGCAAGTAAAATGCCTAAGGTCAGATGGAGGGGGAGAGTACCTCTCAAATGAGTTTGCAAGGTTCCTGCAGGAGCATGGCATAAAGCATCAATATTCATGCAGTCATACCCCACAGCAAAATGGAATTGCAGAAAGAAAAAACAGGCATATTGGAGAGGTATCTCGTGCCATGCTTAATGAAAAAGACCTGCCAGATTTTTATTGGGCTGAAGCAGTTGCTACATCAGTCTACATAATGAACAGGACTCCCACTGCAGTAATACATGGAATGACTCCAGAGGAGAGGTATACTAGTAGGAAACCAGATATTTCTCATTTGAAAATTTTTGGTTGCATTGCCTATGTACATGTGCCAGATGAGTTGAGATCCAAGTTGGATCCAAAAGCTGAGAAGTGCATCTTTATTGGTTACTCTCTACAGCAAAAAGGGTATAGATGCTATAACCCTTCTACTCGTAAGTTTACAGTGAGCAGAGATGTTTTTGATTAGATGAGTAGCTGGTATAAACCAGTAAATGTGATCGATGATGTAGATGCACAAAATGGTAATGCTGCACAGAATTCACAGCAGCAGTCATAAAATATTAGTGGACCTGGAGCGTCCTCTAGTAGTGGTTCACATTCTTCGCCATGGACAGGCAGATTGAGATCAGGAGAATCTTCTAAAGGCAGCACAAATAGTGGTATGCAGGTATCACGAAAAGGAAAAGAGAAGGTAGATCAGCCCATGTTTGATGTGAATGCAGGTCACTCTTATGTGGATGGTGAATCCAGTGGCTCAGAACAGAGCATTGATGATGAGTTGGGTATTCCTTCTATTGTTACACCTGGAGTAAGGAAGACCAGGGATGTTTTGAGAGCACCTGGGAGTGAACCCACTTTGCGCAGGTCTACCAGAGTTAGGTATCCTCTGGATAGGCTGAAATATGATGGATTTACAGCCATTCACTATGCATATATGGTCAAGGTGATACAAGAACCAGAACCCACTTCTTTTGAGCAAGCCATGGGAAAAGAAAAATGGGAGAAAGCCATGGATGAAGAAATGGATGCCTTGGAAGTAAATGCTACATGGGAATTGGTACCTTTGCCTAAAGGTAAGAATGCAATTGGCTGTAAGTGGGTTTATAAGGTGAAGCACAATGCAGATGGTTCTGTGAACAGATACAAGGCAAGATTAGTAGTCAAGGGGTATGCACAAACATATGGCATTGACTATGAAGAAACATTCAGTCCGGTTGCAAGGATGGCAACCGTAAGAGCAGTCATTGCTATGGCTGCATCAAAGGAATGGTCTTTACATCAGATGGACGTAAAGAATGCCTTCTTGCATGGTGACTTGCAAGAAGAGGTCTATATGGAGCAGCCACCAGGTTATGTGCATGATGTTCATCCAGAGTTTGTTTGCAGGTTGAAGAAAGCCTTGTATGGCTTGAAGCAAGCACCTAGAGCATGGTCTGACAAGATAGGACAGTATCTTGTCACTATTGGCTTTCAGATTTCCAAGGAAGATTTCTCACTTTATGTGAGAAAAACAGAGAAAGGTATTATGCTACTTGTCATTTATGTTGATGATTTGATTATGACATGTGACAGTGATGAAGATATCCTTCATGTGAAAATGCTATTGAAGCAGAAGTTTGAGATGAAGGATTTGGGAGAGCTGCGTTATTTCTTGGGCATTGAGGTGATTAGATCACCAAGTGGGATACAGCTCTTTCAGAGGCAGTATGGATTAGACATGCTGTCCAAATATGGGATGACAGGCTGTAAGCCTATTTCAGTTCCTTTGGAGCAGAATGTGAAGCTGAGCGCAGATGCAGGTGAGCTTCTGGAAGACCCTACTATGTACAGACGCATAGTAGGGAGTTTGATTTATATGACTATTACCAGGCCAGATTTGAGCTATGCTGTTGGATTGGTAAGTCAGTTTATGCAGGCTCCAAGAAAACCGCATTTGGATGCGGCTAGACGCATACTCAGGTATGTGAAGTCCACATTGCAGTATGGACTATTTTATGAGACTGGGGTTCAGATACAGCTGCATGGATACACTGATGCTGATTGGGCTGGTAGTATTTTTGATAGACGATCTACCAGTGGATATGTGTTCTCTTTTGGGAGTGTTGCAGTCACTTGGAGCAGCAAGAAACAACCTACAGTTGCCTTGTCAAGCACAAAGGCTGAGTACAGGGGTGCAGCAATGGCTGCATGTGAGGTAGCTTGGTTGCATAAGCTACTTTATGATATGCATCAGTCTACAGATGGGCCAGTTGTCATTTATTGTGACAACATGAGTAGTATACACTTGGCAAATAACCCAGTCTATCATGCTAGAACAAAGCACATTGAGGTGCATTATCACTATGTGCGAGAGAGGGTTTTACTAGGTCTTATTGATCTAGTTTATGTCAGTACAGAGGATCAGGTAGCTGACATATTTACGAAGGCATTGGGCGCAGAGAAGCTGCGCAAGTTCAGAGACCTGCTTGGTGTGAAGGAATTGGGATTGAGCTCGAGGGGGAGTGTTGAGATATCGAGCTCCACTCGTGATACGCCAGGGTGACCGTTGTGTATTTATGTCACCGACTTGTCAATTGCAGATGCGGTTGGTACACCGCCCATGAATAATAGCTACATGATAGCTATCCTTATCTACTCTAGTTCGTGGCTCAGTTAGTATGCCACCTTAGTTAGTTGAGTTTGGTTTGAGACCCATATATAGGGTTCTTCTATTTCTTTGTATTGGACTTCTTTTGGCTTACACAACTAAGAAGAAAAAAACTGTTTTCAGCCTCCACCCTTGTGTGTATTCCCCCATTGTGCAAGCAAGAAAGCTTCAAGTGAGACTCCTTCCTTCTCTCCCACAATCTTGACACCTGGTTCTTGGCAATGAACACCTAATAAGACTTTTGGTGAGATCTCTCTACAGGAGTTAAAAGTCTTTATTAATGATCTGGGGGCAACCACCACCACAAGGGAAAGAAAATTGATCATTTTAAGAAAATGTTTTAATCTTTTAATTGTTTATTTGAGTGGAATGAAGCATGTCAAGTATCCTTCAAGGATGTGAAGTGGGAACTAGCAAAAATGCCAATTCTAAAAGAACCCAAAAGAGCTGAAGTTTTGTATATATTTTAAATAGAAACAATACATAGTATTAGCTACTATTTAGGCCAAATTTGGGAAGAGAAATGGTTTCATCCAATTGCCTTTGCTAATAGGAAATTGGGTATATCTTATGTCAATTATACATATATGGAAAATTTGTGCCTTGGAATGGTCTTTATGTTGATGAAGAAATTTAGGCATTATATTCTCTATGAAAAGGTAGTATTCTTTACAAAGATGGAAGGACTTAGACTATTGATGAACAAGTTGTAGCCACCTGATCATTTAGCAAAGTGGTTAATCACTTCACAGGAGTTTGATTATGAGATTGGGAGTAAGCCACCGAAGCCGTAGGGTATTGTGGAATGCCTTGTGGATTTTGGGGAGACAAAGGACATTTTGGTTGAAAAAGTGACATCGAATGTTTATTCCAGATCGATGCAGCTTCCATCCCTTCTTGGTATGAAGCTATAATGTATTATTTATCTATAGAAGGATTTGGGGCGGCTCTATCTCAAAGTCTGAGAAGAGAAATATTAAGCAACAAGCCCTATACTTTCTGATTATAGGGGGTGTCTTGTATTGAAGAGGAGTAGATGACATTTTATTACTATTGTGTAGTACTTGATGAGGTACTATTCATTCTAGAAGAGGAATGCCATGATTCAACCTATGGGAGACATCTTTCTAACTAGCTTACTGCCCAGAAATCTCTCTGTGCTGGATATTGATGGCCATTAGTTTTCCAAGATGCTTTTAGTTATGTTAAGTGTTGTGATGTCTATCAAAGACACAATGTGAGGGAAGTGGCCCCTAAACCCTATTTTAGTTACGTTACCCTTAGAAAAACGGGGTATCAATTTTGTGGGACAAGTATTGATGGGGCCTAAAACGGGCCAGCACTGGCTCATGCACTAGCCGGACCTCTATCATGCGCTCAACAACCCCATGGCCTCGCGGCCAGGAGCATGGATGACACATACATCATCTTCCTAAACATCTTGTGTTTGTATTACGTCTCATAGTCCAACTCTAACCCAATTAACACTCCTCAGAGGGAGTCCCAGCACATTTCCAAATAGCACGAAGTACAAACATAGGAGGTCCTCCCATGGCTAACTGCCGCTACCTCACTGCGACTCACCTACATCTTGGGGATTGGCCCCTCGATGCGTCGCTAAACATATATAACACTTCGCACATAGTTCTCTCAAGGTACCAATTGATCGTATTCAGGAATGTACCATTTTCCTCACTTTAGTTCCCCCTTAGACCCAATGCCTAGCCTACAGCTTGGGACAACCTTACTCACTCAACGTTGGTCACGATCTAGAGAATACAGGTGCTATGCATCCAGGAGGTATTGTTTGATACCTTTTATCATTTTATGCTTCATGCAAATCGTGAATGTCCATGTGCTCAAAAAAAGAAAAATCAGCATTGTGCTTAGTGCAAAAGCATTATTTCAATGAATTTCTCTGACGCGTAATTGCTACGTTGCACGAACCTAGCACCGAGGAGACCTCGTGCTACTAGATTCTTATTTTAAATTAACGATCGATCTATATGATATGCATAGATGAAAACAATCAGCCTTTTCTTTCTCTCAGCACTTAAATACCACTCTCATTCTCTTTACCCCCTCGCCGTTTAGATTGTGCATGGTGCATAGGTTTGGGGTAATATTTTCCATGTTTTTTATTGTATGAAAAGCAATAAAAACTCACTAAAACATAAAGGTAGGGCTGAATTGAGGCTAAACCTCATGCTTCAGACCCCCCATACATCCACAAACATGAATTTTATTTTTTCTTAATTTTCGGCACTCAAAATCTATTTTTTC